>NW_019386950.1:0-18858 GCF_000671375.1 Centruroides sculpturatus | reverse complement strand
GCTAACAACATAAGTTTCAAAATAATAAAAAACAGGTATATTATTTATTAATATATTCATATAGATAATACAGAGACATGTAGGTAAAGAAATTACAAGATAATTTCTAGTGAATTTCTTTTCTTTTCTTTTCTTTTTTAAAAAAACGTAAAAAATGGTAGAATTTAATTCAACACCATATTGCTTCTTGGACAAAGATAAGAAAGGATGCTAACAACATAAGTTTCAAAATAATAAAAAACAGGTATATTATTTATTAATATATTCATATAGATAATACAGAGACATGTAGGTAAAGAAATTAAGTATTTTTTTAATATGAAATAGATGAACGTAAAGTTCTGCACTGGCAGTATACTTACCCTTTAATTGTATTTGCCAAAAAAGAAGAAAAAAGAAGGTACATTGATGGCATAGATATATGTATTGTAGTGATTAATATCAAATTTATGATATTTGTATAAATAGATATACAATAGTAAATGTGTAAGCTGTATATATATTATGTACTCACCTAATAGAACCCAGTTTGCAAAAATCCCGAGGTATGTCTAAAAAATATCTTAACCATTTATATGTATTTTACTTTTTTATGTATTGTATGTATTTTTGTCATTTTTTAGTTGGCTGAGGTGGGGCATGTTAGACCCGAAACGTGTAATCTAAAATGCATATCAACTAAATTAAAATAAAGATGAAAGAATGCCAAGTGATCGAATTTATTACACTACATAGTGTTTAATTAAGCAATAAAGTATTATGATCATTTTAGTTCAGGTCAATTAATCATGAATCTCATCATTATTGTTACAGTTGTGATAAGTGTAAAGTTTTTTCTTGATGTACAAGCTTTGTTACTACAGAGTTCTACCATTGTCATCCTTCCCAATTTATTCATTCCTTCTGTCTGCCTTTAATGAAGTAACGTCTATAGGTAGTACAAAGGAATATAAACATAGGAGATGGAATTACCAATAACCTTTATGACAACAATTGCATATCAACTAAATTAAAATAAAGATGAAAGAATGCAAGCATTCAAATTTATTACACTACATAGTGTTTAAGCAACAAAGAAGACTTACAACATGGTTTTGGATTATCAAACGATCATAATACTATTTTAGTTTTATTTTGTCTATTGTTAAAACCTATCCCAAAACCAAGGCAGGTTTTAATAACTGTAGTTAATTGCTTCATATTTTTTTTATCTAACATGTCTTTCAAACTTGTTGTTTTATTTTAAATAAAGAAGCAAATAAATCTACTATGCAATGCTGTATTTACTTTCTCAATTTTGTGTTTTGTGTTCTTTAAAAAAATTTTAAAAGTTAACAAATATTAGCAGCTTCACTCTCCTTTTCTATAAAGTTTCAATTCAAAATACAGTACTATAATTACAGTTAGCAAAATAATATTTAATTATTATTAGATAGCTAATTTTTTGATAAAAAATAAAAAGTGATGTAGATTGTTGTAAATTTCAGATGCCATTATTTTTCTGAAACTAATTAGTTCCTAACATGTTCATCAATATGATCATATACTTTGTTTTCAAAACAAGAGATAAGAATCTTGTAAAGTATTGGAAGATTTAATTGGTCTGTACTGTGCAGAGTCTTTGNATCCAAGATGGCGCCTGATCATGTGACTAACTGTTGCCAAAAATATTATTTTTTTACATTTAGAGATATGATAATATCATAGGAGCAAAAAAAAGTATTATTTAGTGAAAAAAATTTTCACCCTAGAATGTCCACTTTTCCATGGAATTACCCATATCTAAGAAAACATTATTTCTTGCTGAATTATTCTATTTTTATTACAAATTGTATATATTAGATTTATTTTAAATGAATTACTAAAAATGACATTTATAATATTGAAATTATAGAACAACGTTTGATAATGAATGAAGTGCAAGTTGTAGCATCAAAAATTTATTAATCACAACAAAATAAGACTCAAAGTCAAATTAGGGTTCAAATATGCAACTTTATTTGACTTTGTGACTATATTTAATCACCGTATACTCCATAATCATTTAAAACTTTATGAAATTCTTAAGATATCAATCTACATTGTATAAATTTCAATAAACTTTTGATGATAAATCTTCCGTATTTTAAATGGTGAACTTTGTAGCTTACAAAATGATAATGTTATTGAAATTTCTGATATTTTTAATATATAAATAACAAATTCATTAAGTTGTAAGATATCAGTCAATTGCTATATTTCTGTACTTTTTAATCAATAATTATCATAACATTATAAAAAGTATCATTTTATAGAGAATATATCATATTTCTAAACATCCATCAAAGATTATCATTTACTAGAGAGATTATCAAAAATATATCAGATCAGAAGTCATCTGTGATTTCTGTTATCACAAAAATGTCAATATTTAAATTTAAACAACATATATCACCTACTTTTATATAACATTTTTATTATTATAATAATTAAAAGTTTAAAAATCTTATAAATAAATAATCTGTACCAACGTAAAGATTAATACCAAATATTAATTAAATAATAAATCCAATTATTGCCTAGTAATTTTTTTTAAACAATTATTAATATTGTGATATTCAGACTAAATGAATTTACGAAGTTATTCTATATATAACTTAATTAAGAAAACAAGACAATAGAATAAATAAATACATTAATTATGTATATTTCCTTAATAATTAGACTTCGAAGTAAAAATAAATAAAAGATCTCTGATAAAGGAGCCGTCGATGTACCAAAAGTGGCCAAAAAGTTGACATACAGACATTTGTAAACAAACTGTTGTGACTTTTATTTATAATTTGTTTATCTATACATTTACACATTTGAATTTCTTGAAGTTAAAAAAGTTAAATAGCCTACTTTTACACATTAGTGTTATTTTCTTTGGTTAATTCTGACTCTAAGATATTGCTTAGAATGCAAATATATTGCATAAAAGATGTTCAGTAATTCAATGAGAGTCAAAAATGATTTAAAAAATTTTTTAAATATATTAAAAATATTATATATATATATAGTCAAATAAAATGAGAATACAACATATTTAATTCCAGTTGAACATTTATGGTGAAATTTAATTTTTTATTTTATTTTTTCAACTAGTTTAACTTGTTACAAAAGGACTTCGTATGTGGGATGATACTTTTATAAAATTTATATAAAAATAAAAATAACCATCTGATTAAAGAGAAACACTTAATTAGCTTCAGATTTATGTGAAAAATGTTTTAAAATTACATGTAAAATAATATGACACACATTATTAAGAAAAATTATGAAATTTGAACATGTGATGAGAAATTGTTCAATTTCACTTTCAAGATAAGGAAGATGAATGCATGCATCACATTATATACAAATTTATTTATTTATTTTTAAAGATTTTAAACGATTCTGGTTAATATAAAACGCTCATTCAAACTCTAATTAATAATAATTAAAATATAAAAATGAGAAAAATAAACTTACTAAAGTTCTATATAATTCACGATTCCCACCTGTCCATGCCTTAACTTTATTACACCTGGGAAAAACACCGTTTGCACGGACTTAACGCCTAACCTATCAAAATTCCGAAAAATATTTAATTTTATATAAATTATTTTATATTATGTATAATTATGAATAATTAACGATTAATCTTTAAAATTTCTGCACTAAATTTTTTTTTATTTTCGACTTTTTCTTACAAAAGTTTAATAATGTCAGGTGGCGCTATGTAAAGTTACGTCTGGCAAAATGTGGGGAGATAGCGTTCTCATTTTATTAATTTCGGTTTTTACAGCTTTATTAGGAGAAGGTAAATGGAATGATTTATTTTCTTCGTACTTAATGAACTTTATACGGTTAATCATCCATTACATTCAATAAATTATAATAATATACGAGTTATAAAGAAATAATTGTGACTAGCAGAAATAATGCTATTCTGAGGTGAAATTTTTTATGTTCTGCCTATTTTTTAAAAAATTATTATGAAAAATGAAGTCCAATTCTTTAATTATTTATAGGTTTAAGTTTATAAATGTTCTAAATAAACAACTATTTATAAATCAAAGTTGATACTTTAAATAGAATGTTCCCATTTTATATTATTCTTACATAAAAACAAGTAAATAAGAATTATTTTTTGCAGTCTTGAGTAATATTAATCTATTGGAGAAATTACACAAATTAAAATTTTAACATGCAATATAATAATTAATCAATGCATTTATTTATAATTGGCTGACAGTTTTACACATTATTAAAAATACATAGAATGTGTAGCCTCTAAAGAAAGGTCGTCTCTACGGTAGAAGATTGTCGTTTCCGGTGATTGGACATGGCAAGAGTGAAGACATTTTAGTCTTTCTTCGTACTTTTACTAATCAATGCATCTTTAATAGTAGGTGAAGTTTAAATAATGCTAAATTTTGGGTAAGATTTACCCTCCAAATGAGGGGGTCGTCACCCCCCTGCGAACAATAAATGTGGCTCTGAATGATGTGGTTGAGACCTTGTTACCGTGCTTGTAGGAATAGTCAAAGTAACTGATGGTTTACGTATGACCCTGTGCAAATATAGCCCCCTCAAAATTAACCTATCTGGAATTTTGAAGATTGAAAAATGAGTAAAATTTAAAAGTGAAAAAAAAATTGAGAACTAACTTTCTCAAAACAATGCTAAAAATCAACTGTTTTCTACTTTAGTAGAGATGGTTAACAGCCCACAAAATATGAGAAATGCCATTATACAGACCGACTATTTATGGGGTGCAGTTGGAGCCACAGTGCATGTTCCTTTAAGTCTATCACATGTTTAATAAGCAGTTTGGTCAAGATTTTGGAGGCTAATGTTAAAAAAGGACTACATGTAGATCGTTCCTTTTGACTTTTTTACCTCTTGGGCTTGTTCTACAACTCTGATAAGATCTCAACTGCCTCATTCAGAGCTGCATTTGTACTGGTATTTTGGTGAGTCAACTCTCATATTCTGCTTTTTCAAACCATTACTCAGTTTCAGTGTGCTCCCCTTTGCAAAAGAAAAATGTTGATTAAGAATATTAGCTGAGAAGTTGGAATGACTGAAGCACTTTACCATAAAATTAAGTAAAGTCAGTCATGAATCTTTAATGTAGAGAAATATTTTGGAAACATTCAATCTGATGATCTAGCTTTCCCTACTGAAATATTTAAAATGTATTGCACTGAGTCATGTGCTACACTCATTGGTTAGGTTTCAGTTTGGTGTGTGTATCTGTTTGTGTTTTGTTAGTGAATCGACTCACTTTACTGAGTTGGAAAAGTCAGAGTTGGAGTCAGTAGATTTTTACACGACTCCACAGCCCTGTACACAAAGCAGTTTTATTAAATTTATAACTTAAGATATAGTAAATGTATATGTGGTCTGTCTGGAAATTATCCAGTCATGTAATATGAAAAATAGAGATATTTACTGAAAAAGAAACAAGAAGATAGAAGAAAAATTGAAATCCCAGATCAGCTTCTAGTTCTCGAACTGTCAATCAGTCCATTCTCCTTAGCTGCCAGGTTATGTTGATGTCATACAAACCATTCTCATTATATTAGCAATAGCTGGATTTTTTCAGATAGACCTCATATACTAGGCTTTATAGTTTTTCTATTGTATAAATAATGTGGCTAAATCAGACAAAAAACTAGCACAAGTAAACTGGAATTATATACTAAACACAACAATTAACACCTAAATGATAATTCCAGCACTGAATGAACAAAAAATTTTAATGCTTGAACATTTTCGGCTGTCTTTTAGAGGTCCTCCTCAGGAATGTATGAAACACACAGAAAAAACAGTTCTATCATTTGAATGTGTGTTTCATACATTCCTGAGGAGGGCCTGTAAAAGACGGGTGAAAACATTTGAGCATTAAAATTTTTTGTTCATTCAGTGCTGGAATTAGCATTTAGGTGTTAAATGTTGTGTTTAATGTGGCTAACACAACAAACACCAAAATTATCCAGAAAACAGTCTAAAAACACACACACTCCAGTGCTGGAACACATGCGGTTCTCATTTTTCCAAAGGAAAACATTAACAACTTGATAGTCAGGTTCAATGACTGGAAAGTGTATCCAGCTCAGCATCAAGGCTGGTATTATCATCATGAACAAAAATATTACCCCTTGCTTTGTCTCCCAACACATCACAGAATATAATCTTATTTCGTCCACTAGTACATATCTATTAACAGGACTTATTAAACTGGCTTTAAGGATACTGCAACTCAGTTTCACAGATTAGAAAATTGTTGTTTTGTTTAATTTGCCTGGACACATACATGTTAATATTGCGTTTTGGACTTGTTCGTTCCTCATCAGCAGGTATTTATATGATATATTCTACATAAAAATTAAAAATAGATAATTTTTTTTTTATACAAAATTTAAAATTTCTTGACAATAATTTAAAATTTACCGACAATTGTCAGGAAATTTAAATTTTGTATTAAAAAAAATTATTTATTTTTAATTTTTATGTAGAATATATCATATAAATACCTGCTGATGAGGAACGAACAAGTCCAAAACGCAATATTAACATGTATGTGTCCAGGCAAATTAAACAAAACAACAATTTTCTAATCTGTGAAACTGAGTTGCAGTATCCTTAAAGCCAGTTGAATAAGTCCTGTTAATAGATACGTACTAGTGGACGAAATAAGATTGTAACAAATTAGGACATTGAGGCATATTAATTTAACATCACAGAATACATTGCCACCATCTGTGTTACAGACAATAACACTCATCTTTACATATGTTCTGTCTACATTCCAGACACCACTAACATTGAGATGGCCATAGGAGACATTCATCACCTCCTGAACTTATACAAAGATAAACCTGTCCTAATAGGAGGAGATTTCAATGCCAAGTCTATGACCTGGCATAGTCCAAAAGATGACCTTAGGGGTAACTTAGTTAACGAAACCATGGCCCAACACAACCTTATTCACTTGAACACCAGCACTCTTCCAACCTACTCCTGTACCATGGGGGAAAGTTGGATCGACCTAACATTAGGAAACAGTCACTCCTAGGGTCGACCACTGTTACACTACCGATATAGATTCTGCCAGTGACCACAGGTGTATCTTCACCCAACTGAACACTACTAGTAATACTAATGATCATAGTTTTCACTATATTTGCACTAACTGGCAATTATTCCATGACACCTTCAATAACAATTGGACTGGTACCCGTCACCACTGTCACTATACTTGGGACACCTTAGACCATCTGGTCACCAGGCTTATAAATACAATCACTAACTCTTACGTTATTGCCTCCGAGCTCAAACATTGTAAACACAAAAAGGTTCCTTGGTGGACCACTGAGCTAGAAAATCAGAAAAAAGTTGTTAGGAGATTAAGGAGGTAATTTCGGAATGAACAGGATCTGGACATTAAAGTCACACTTAGAGACTGGTACAGGCATGAACACAACACTTACAAAACCCTTATAAATAAAACAAGGACTAACACTTGGAAGGATTTCTATACCAATACTTTCATTTGCAACCCCAGGTCTGAATTGTACTACTTAGCTTGTAAGGAAAACCGCCAGCTCCAAAACCCCCTCCACTATCCAGCTCCCTGATGGTCGCTACACAAACAATATGGAAGAAACTATCACGCACATCCTCACCAGCCTTTACCCTTCGGATGACTCGCATCAGTATGACAATACACAAGTGGCCATCCGGAGTTCTACAATCACTCCACCTAATACAGACAATGACCATGACTTCTCCTACATCGAGGTTTTGAATGCCATCTGTTCGCTCACTGATAACAAAACCCCAGGTCTTGACAGCATAACCACTAGGATGATAAAACACGCGCTTGAGGACAATCCTACAGTATTTGTAATTTTCTTCAATATCTGTTTGAACACTGGCCTTTTTCTTACTCAGTGGAAAAAGGCTAGTGTCAAATTGATTCCCAAACCCACCAGCACTAACACTTACAAAAAAATACAGGCTGATCTGCCTTCTCCCTGAAAAGTGTTAGATGGTCTAATGATTAATAGGATCACATGACATCTACACAAGCATAGAGCCCTGCATCAGAATCAGTTCAGCTTCTCTAAAAACAAAGGTGCAGTAGATGCCATCCATCAGGTTGTTAACTACATCCAGCAGGCTAAACAAAACAATCAGCATACTGCAATTATCACTATTGACTTTAGAGGCATCTTTGATCACGTCTAGTGGCCTTTTGTCCTGCACACATTACATGCTCATCACTGCCCTCAAAATCTTTACAAACTTCTTCAGTCCTATCTTAGCAACAGGAGTTCAGGTGTTTATGCAACACAAAATAACATAGTCATACCTATCACTTAAGACTGTCCTTGGATTCAGGTCTGGATTTGGTCTCTGGAACATAGCCTATAACTCTATTCTGCCTTTAATGAGAGCTGCTATTCTTAAAGGGTACAACTGGCCTTGCAACCTGCACCAACTCATTCACATGCGTACAATGTTTCATCAACTACTCACATTCATATCCCTTAGTGGGGCTCTTGAGAGCACGTACTCTGGGGGACATGGATGGCAGTTAGCTTTCCCTTGCTTTGTTTCAACTGTTGGTATATAGCTGCCTTTCAACTTTATACAGTGATATCCCGAACTTATGCAATAGGTGGGACTGAGCGATAACCGCTTAAGTCGAATTCGCGTAAGTCGGGGTATAATTTTGCAATTTGTGTAAAATCCAAGTCAGACATGTGTAAGCTAATAAATGTTCTCGTTAATCTTATCTCGTCTTTTGATTCGTTCACGGTTACAAGAAATCACCACATAGAGTCTCTCAAGTCTCTATAGATATAACAAACACAGAAATAAATAACACAAAATAAATTGTAGGTATGTGACGATTCCGTGCGACACGTCTGAACATGTAAGCTGAACAATAGTGTGGGGGAGTGAGTAATCAAGAGTTGCGTGGCGCTCACACAAAAGACGAATCGACGAGATTTGAAAATCGCGTAACTCTGAGTTCACATAAGTTGGGGTAGCATAAGTCGAGGTATTACTGTATTTTGATTCTTATTTTTTGTCTTCTTTTTCAGTCTAAATTCAGTTAGTCCTAGTTGTAAGTTAGATTAGGGACTCTTAGTTTGGTTTCCAGTTAGGTTATGATAGGTTAGGTTAAATTAGCTTAGGATTTGTTAGCTTTAGTCATTTGGTTAGGTTCATCCTAGGTTATGGTAGGTTAGTTTAGTTAGTAAGTTAACGTTTAAAAAAAATAAAAATAAATAAATAAATAAATAAAACATTTGGGGTCTTGTTCGTTTGTTTCTGTTGGTCTGTTCGTCTCTTCTAGTTTATCATTGTGTTCGTTTGCTTTTCGCGCTGCCTGTCTACCTGTTAAGTAGTATTAAGATTCACGATCACATTCAGTTTTATTAGTATTAAGTAGATATAAGTCTTTCTACAAACAGCCACTTGGCACTAACTTCTACACTTAGCTATTCGTGGTGGCACTCAATTATTGGTGTTCACTACACTCATGTTTTCTTTTAGACCCTTCAGGGGACTATAGCCTTGCAGCCTAAAAATTGCATACCAACATCAAACATAGAGGGTACTGTAGCCATATGTATGCTGTTCAGAGATCCTACCTTTCTCTACTGACCTTCTCCTCTCCCTCCTCCTTCCCCTCCTCTTTCTCTTACCCTCTTTTCTGCTGGTTAAACACCTTGTGTTTGACTGATGTGTTTCTTGTATGTATGTGTGTGTGTGTAAATAATGTAAAATGATAAGTCTTTGTTAATTAATTAATGCTATAAATACTAGTGTTATTAATAGTGTTCATTTATACCTTCCAATATTCTGGTAAAGGGAAACCTTACAGTCTGTATATGAAAGAATCAACTTGGATATTAACTAATGAGCATCAGCCATTGATCACTTAGTTGTGGCAAGTTAGTTCTGGTATTTTTGTCATTTGTTATACATGTCACTGCCATTATAAACAGTGTTATGAAAGTTTCACATTCTGGTATTGGAATAGAAGGAAATTCATTATGAAGTCAGATCCAGATTTATAATGTGCAGCAATATTTTGCTAAGGAAAAAGAGAAAGGATAACCATTATTGCTGTAAATTAGGTAAGAAAGTGGACAGCCATGGCTACTAATGTCAGTTGTTCCACAGTAACTGCTATTCTTAAAGAAGCAAAGCCTTTCCTTACACGTAGAAAAAGAGGCCAAGGACTCTGTAGACAATTCTGTGGATGATTTTGATTTATCAGTAATTTAGTGACATATTTATAGTTTTGTACTGTGCAAGCAAAATCCCAACCCTACGTCATCTACATGTTGATTTAAAACAGGGGTTTCCAACTTGTGTTCTGCGGAACCATAGGGATCTGCCAATAAAAATTTGGGGTTCCACAATAAAATCCATTG
Source organism: Centruroides sculpturatus (assembly GCF_000671375.1). Lineage (NCBI taxonomy): Eukaryota > Metazoa > Arthropoda > Arachnida > Scorpiones > Buthidae > Centruroides > Centruroides sculpturatus. The sequence continues at coordinate 8,392 of NW_019386950.1, read as the reverse complement.
AGTCTAGTGATGTATGAATTTGCCAATGCAGACTTGGGATGTAAGGTGTAATTGTTCTAGTCTTGGATTGAGTCCTCGTATTGTCATATGAGGACTCGATCCAAGACTATACATGTGCTAAAGTTATTAATAACTTTATAAACATTGAGGAGTCTATCAGTAACAGAACGAACCAAAATCATGTTATAATGTGTGACAAGATAATGGAAACATAAAAGCAGTAAAACATAAGCTAAAGCATTTAAAAAATCATAACCTTAAAAAGAATCCAACATATAAATAAAAATACAATTGTTAAATCTGCATATATGATATTAAAACATATTAAAGGAGAAACATTGTCACCACTGCACACAAAAATAATGTAAATTTTGAAATAAATTTGATTTACAATTTGAAAATTTCAAAACAACTTTTAAATGGTTTTTAAAAACATTGTTTTAATTTTCAATTGATTTGATTTTGTTTTTAGTTTTAAACAAAAACTAAAAATAATTCAGCCAGAGTTTTAATTATTATTTTAAATTATTTTTATTTATTTAGTTTTGTTTACATTTTTAAAATCCTAATTACAATTTTTTTAATTAATTGCAATTCTTTTTTTTTTCTTTGCAACAACTGTAGAAATTGATTTTGTTGTTTCAAAAGATAACGAAATTTAAATTTATTTCAATTTTTTTACTAATTTTGTGACAATGCGCAAAGGGTATGCTTTGGCACTACGGGACCGAAGGGTCGACACCGCGTTTGCGATGACTAGTTCGTCAGGACTGACACCACAGTGTCTTTTGCAGACATAGAAACCTTTTTGTGTGATTTACGCGTGAGCGGTCGCGTCTGTAGGCGCTTGGATTCGGGATGGAGACGACACGAGATGTGGTGCGTTTAGAAGGAAGTGCACCAAACACAATTTTAACAATAACAAATATCCGTTTATTAATTAACTATGAGCTATTTACAATTAGGCTAAACATAGGCTGCTTACAGTTGAACGTTAGAGCTATCTCTATATATATTTTATAAGGCTAGTATATTATATTAAAGGCTTAGTATATTATATTAATTATCTTCGCGAGTCCAAGTCTTGAGAGAGAGAGAGTTTACATAAATTCGCGGGCGGATAAATACTCGTATCTTGTAGAGGATTTGATGATGCGCTTTGTTGCCGATCGGGTTGCGGACTTGAATTGACGACACGACGAGTTGATGTTCCGGAAGTTTCGATGAATGGCTCTGACTGAAAAGTCTTAGTATATTTGGCAAGGTATGGATATCTTGATATTCGGACTATTCAGGCGAAGGGGGGGTCGTCGGAGGGAGGAAAGTCACTTAGGTAGGAATCTTCGGTGTCGGTAAGGTATCCCAGCGCTAGTGCAACTCCGGCGCGAGCGAACTTTCGATGACGATGGATCACGATCGTCATCGATCCCCCTTTTATTCGGGGGCTTCTTGTTTTTTCTGTCGTCCTTTTTAGGTAATGTTATAGGTCGTGGCTAATAGATGAATTTCGGTTGAAGTTCCGAGTGACACATTCGGAAGATGTGTCACCTTAAATAAGGAAGCAAGCCCGTGAGAAAAGTTAAAATTATATCCTCTATGATTTTTTTTCGAAAGAAAAAACATTTTTTGTCAAGTCCGGGCTCTCACAATTTCATTCATTTTTGTTTGATAAATTTACCTGCTTTTTAAAAAGTTTAATTATAAGCGTGTTAACGTTAGGTAGTACATTCTAATATGTATCAAACAGCGCATCGGTAAACCGCGATGTACAAAAATGTGTTCCGATGTTNAACGACACTTTGAAATGTTTTCCCGATGAAAATGAATAATAATAATAAGTTTCAATAAAAATAATAAAATGTAAATTGAATTTTATCATAACGAGTTTGCTTGAATTTCCTTTCTTCTGAGATCGCAGCAATGCGCGACGGGTAAGCTAGTTCTGCAAATAAAAATGTGACAACTTATTAACCTTATAACAGCTATTCTTCTGTTTAGTTTGTTACCGAAAAATGTAATACATATTTTTCAAAAATTTTTGTGTTAGAGATAAAATTGAAAATTATCTTAGAAATGTTCACAATATTTTTAATTTAAAAATCATAATAAACTCTCATTAAAATATTTATTTTCATTTTAACTAAAATATTTTTAAGGTTTGACATGGCTGATGGTATATCGAACTGAAAAATATCAAAAACTCAAAGCAGAAGTTGAAAGGCAAAGCAAACGTTGTAAGTGTAGTAACTATAACAACTTATTTAATGTAGTAATATTATTTAGTAACATTTATTAAAATTGATACATAAATTCAAAAAATTTTCCATTGATGCAGTAGAGAAAAGGAAAGAAGTTCATGGCGACACTGTCGATAGGCAACAGAAAAAGAAGATTGGTAAAAATGCTTTAATTTTATTGCTAATTTAATTTTTTAGAATAAAGTAAGTTTAATTTGCAGATATAAGCTGTTGATTATGTATATATAATNAGGTTTCAGTTTGGTGTGTGTATCTGTTTGTGTTTTGTTAGTGAATCGACTCACTTTACTGAGTTGGAAAAGTCAGAGTTGGAGTCAGTAGATTTTTACACGACTCCACAGCCCTGTACACAAAGCAGTTTTATTAAATTTATAACTTAAGATATAGTTCTTTTTTGCTTCATTCAATCTCAGTATTTTCATGTAGAAAACTAAGTCTGAATTATGGTAATAATTCTGACTTAGTTTTGGTAATACCAGGTTCATTATTAGGCTTTAACTTTATAACTTGGATAAATAACTTGGCACAGATACACATATTGTGTAATATGGATAAGGTAGGCAATAAAATTGCAGTGTTGTACTAAATTTAATAATTCAAGTTGAATTAATTTAGACTATTCTGGAAGAAAAGATTGATCTGGAGCAAGACTCAAACCCACAACTTCCACTTGCCATGCTGATGTATTTTTCTATTTGTATATTTAGTATCAGTATTTTTTTATATCAGACATAATTATTACAAAAATAACTTGCATTTGATTTTAAATTGTAAATAATTGGAGTAATACAGAGAATAAATAAAACAAAACAAAAGTATAACACTATATGATGAATGTAAGAAGAAAAACTAGTTATCCATGGATATTTGGTTAATGTAGTCTTTTAAGGTATTTGGAAAATACAGTAGAGTGTCGTTTATCTGAAACAATTGGGGATAGGGGTTGCTCGGATAATTTATTTTTCGGATAACCGATTATGTACGAAAAAATATATTAACCAATCCCATGTTGAAATTTTTCTCCGTTGCGTGTCACTTCGCATTGAATTTTCGTCAATATTAAGCCTAACGAAAACTTTTTAAAATAATAATTGTGGCTATTGTATCGTTCAAAATTATTTTTTTTATTTTGTACAAACAAAATAAATATATTGAAAAATATAAAAACCAAAAAAATATACTTTAGAAGTTGATCTAGTATCAAAAACATTTGATTCGGCATGACACAGTCCTCAGAAAAACACCACACAAAAGTGCCAGTGCTACCAGCTAAAACACACACACCAACAAAAAAAAAATATTGGAGTAGCCCAAGATATAGCCAAAGATTGCAGCACCACAGCACTGGTGAAAATTTAAATTTTGCCGACTGGAATTCTTTCGGATAACTGACTTTCGGATAAACGATGCTCAACTGTATGTATATTAGCATTGCATATTTCATATAGTAATAATTAAAGTTGGAAAATATGAGGCGCACTTCTTTTTGTTATTTGTGCAGGGGACTGTTTCAAAGTATCACAGAATGGTTCTTTATTAAGTTTGATTGGAGAGATATTAGTTTTTTCTTTTCTCCCATTTTTTGCCACAGCAATTTTTGATACTTTTCCTCTTTTTTGCACTTAAATTGGGTATATTGTGTGTTTTCTATTTATAAATCTAGTGTTATTAAAATTAAATTTTTAATTAATTTTATTTTGATATTTAAATACCTACTTATGGTGTGGTATCAGATGTTATTGGATATTTTCCAATATTGAAATTGGAAAAATGAGTACTGGCTAATATTGTTATTGACATTTGATATTACTGATATTGGAAATTAGTGAAATTTGTGAAGTTAGTTAATTTAACAGCTCAATGCTAATGAACTTTGAAATTAAAATTATCAATGAATTTCATTTTTAAGTTAAATTTTAAATTTAAAGTTTGATTCCTGTATTTATAGTTAAATGATATCTAACTGATCTCCTTGGATTCCTGTCCATTTAATGTTCAGAAATTGAAATTATGCTTTTGATTGGCTGACAGATTTCAATTGTAAACAATTTTGAATTTGAAAATTAATCCTCCTCAAAATTTTAAATTTCTTGCTGTGATTGGTTAGGGGGGAAAACAGTATAAATAGGTAATCTTTGTTTGGCATACAGTCAAACCTTGGGTTTCAAACATCTTGCTTTTCAAACAATTTGGTTCACAAATGAAATTTTGAGCTCATATTTAACCCAGTTGCTATCTGTTAACTTGGTTGCCGAACATGCTACTCTGCAAGAGCCAGCCACAGATGGTCAACTCCCTATACTTCCTTTGTTAAAGAAAATGAATGGCCTGACCAATCAATGAAAGGGCTACTAATTCAGAAGTTAGTGACACTAAGATTATCTGATGTCATTAGATATCACACCAGGAATCATCAATAATGTTAGTATTTAAATTAGATTTTGATGTGCATGCAGAAAAGATACTATTTCCATTTTTCAGTACATGCCACAATTGAATCAAAATCAAATTAATAAAAACTGCATTAATTGACATTCACATAATATACTGTAAATGACATTCAAGAATTTTTGTTTAAATATTTAAGCATATTTAAACAAAAATAATTGTTAATNTATGAAAAAAATCTCTATTGTCAATTAAAGAATTTCTTAAATATTATTGTGGAATGACAGAAGCAAAAAACTTATCAGTTTCATCTATCAAGGTTGCTATTTCATAACACTTTACTGACAATTAGAAGATATAATCATTACTACAGCTACAGAAAATAATTTAAAATATAGAAATTTTTCACATTTAGAATGATTTTATATATTTTTTATAATTATCATCATCTCAAAAATTATAAAAAATTGAATATTTTCTTCAAGAAGCAATTTGTATTCTATCATAGTGATTAAATGTACAATAGAAAATATGCAAATATACATCAGTGCCAATAGAAAGATTTTCAAAGTTTTTATTTGTAAGTATATTTTATAAATTTAGTCACAATACAAAAGTAATAAATATTTTCCAGGTCAATTTCACATTCAATTTACATGTGATACTCTAAGGACATGTATATATATCATATTCTCTATTGTCTATCTTTCAATACACAACTTTGTATCATTAGAAAAACTCAACTTAATAAAACAACAATCATTGAAGAGATAATTTAGCTATTATTAGTACAAGTATGCAAAGTTTTGATTCATAAATTGCAAAGTGGTCATTCAAACAGGTCATCTTATCATTGAGTATTAAGTTGAACAACTATTTTATTTTTGGAATCTAATAACCTACAGTACAATATAATGACTGGTATATAATAACAATAACAGGAATAGGCTATGTAATGTTTCAAAACTTTTAAAGATTATGAAAATGAATGATAAATATCAGATGATGATGATAAAGCATTTTCCATTTACAAGATTTACTATATTGTAAAACTTGTGATAAAATTAGAGTTGATTTGGATTAAAATTAGAGTTGATATGCAAAATTAATATATGAAAAATTATAAATTATTTTTATCACATTAGTTTTTAGTTAAATTATTTTATTATTTCAAGAATATGATACTACAAGTAGGTATATTTCTATTTCTCAATATTTTAAACTACAGGGAGGCCTTAAAATCTTGAAATATGAATAAATTATTATTATCTATCATTGTTAATGCACTGCATTCACTATAGTTTTGCACAGCATATTAAACTATGTACTCCTAAATGAATAAAATGTACAACACATTAAACATATGTGTTGTCACATAATATCAATATACCATTTATTATGTATACTTATCTGTTTCCAAACTTTGTGAACACATTGTATTCTAGATTAAGTATGTCCAATTATTATTATTTTTTTAAATGACAAATAGTTTAAAGTTAATTTTCAACAGCAGACTAACTTATCTGACTAGATTTTTAGAAATTTAATTAAATTATTTTAAATTATCAAAAAATTACAAATGCATTCCTCTAAATCAGGTAAAATTTCAATAAAGCCATATTTGATGTTTCTGACAGTTTAATTAAAGATTATATTATAAAGAACCCATTTTCAAGAATTTTAATTAATTCTTACTAATATCTTCAACCATGCATTTAAATTTATTTTTCAATTAAAAAAATGTGTTGTAGATAAGTTAACTTTCATTTTTCTTAGTTTCTGTTTAACTTCTGAAGATTGATATACAGGATATTAAAAATGCATTCAGGATTTACAGGGGTAGATAGTATCATCATACTGACTAAAAATTTTAGTAAATGTAGATAAAACAAAACTCAACTGTTTCTGAAATATTAAGAATTTTTTAATGTTAGTATCATGATTGACTTAGTCTTCTACATGTTGCATGTAATGTGAAAAGAGGGATAATCTTGCTAAATCTTTACCTTGATATTCACAAGTATTACACATGTCCTCCATTTCCATTTATACTTGACATCTTATCTTTTTGAGCTGCACTCATAAAAATTCCAGGTCTTTGTCAAATTATTTATCTCATATACTTGAGTTTATTACTTATGCTTACTAAGGTTTTTTACTCTACAATATAAATACTGAATACTTTTCTTAACACCCTTGAATGTACTTGAATGGCTTTTAAGTTTTATTTCTGAAAAGAAGACATTTTGTGTTAGATTATATAGCCTGTTTAAAATTTCTAGATAAGTATGTTGTTTCTGATTCAGATAATAAAATTTTATGTTTAAATATTATGTGTTATGGTTAAATTTTACATTTAAAGTTCAAAAGTATAATTAACAGACTTTCAAACTTTTATCATATTACTAAAAGAATCAATTCTCATATATATTTTGTTTTGTGTTAGAATTAACAATTAATCAATACAGTATTAAGAAATATTCTGAACAATCTTATGCATTACTGGTGCTGCTTTTCAATATAACACTATAAAACCATTCTTAATTTCTTATTTTTGACATCATCTTGTATTTAGTGGGAAAAATCTCTATTATTACAATATCTAATTAATTATTTTTACATATAAACAACAACTCAACAAACCTGATTTTTGATTAAAGCCAGACAAATCTGCCGAATTATTGAACTATGATTAGGCTAAGTTAATAATTAGATACAAAGTAATTTGTCTAGTGTTAGGCAGTTAAGCCACCATCTCGTGATAATTTTAATAATTATAATGAATTAATTTTAATTTAGAATTTCTAGAAAAAAAGAATTGGGCAAGAGCAGACTTGAGCCTGTAACTTCCATTTACTGACTTACTGTACAGATTAGTTGCTAGTTATGCTATGAGGACCTATGTCCAATCTTCACTTCCAGAACTGTTAATTTAGATATAACCATACATGGCACAGACTGGGGACAACTTTAAGTACCCATGGCTCTCTTTCAAGGCACTCATCTAGCTGCCACTTAGTTCTAGATAAATTACTTCATATCTAATTATTGACTTAGCCTAATCATAACCAAATAATTCAGCAGATTGTCTGGCTTTAATTAATTTTACATCTTCAAAAATATATGAATAATACATCTTAAAATAAGTAGAAGTTCTTTCAACTTAATTTTAAATAAAAATATTTTTGAGGGTCTCCAAAATTCCATGTACACTAATTTTGGGGGGTTATACCTCACAAAGGGTCACATGTAGATGTAGGGTTTCTTTGATTTTTTTGCTCCTGTGAGTATGGTCTACAGCTCTGTTAAGGTCTCAACCTTCTCATTCAGAGGTGTAATTGTGCCCTCTCATTATAAAAAAATAGCTTACTTAATCATTTTTTAAACATAAACTGCATTAAAAATACATAAAAATGTGCATATTAGTTCTTAATATTTAATTTCAATAATACTTTCACTGCAACTTGATATTGCAATCTGAAGTACTGCTTGATATCATGTTTTGCTCTTTTATATACTTTAAAAAGTAAATTTATATGGGATGTTCCATTGTAATGGATGTAACATACACAGTCCAGATTTTTCAATAATCTCATTTAATGTGAAAAAGTTACTGCTCTTAAAAATAAGAGACTATTGTAGCATTGTTGTGTGAACTAGGACAAATAATATAACAGTGAGTTACATTTGCTATCTTAATAAACTTTGGTGAATATTGGTTATAAAATTTTGTAACAGATGTAACA
>NW_019386949.1:5396-17082 GCF_000671375.1 Centruroides sculpturatus | reverse complement strand
AAAATTTTGTGTATGTTATAGCATCTATTTTGCATTCTATCTCAGGACTGGATAAATCAAAAATTTTGAAACTTGGCACGATTATTTCCATATATAAGACATTGACCTATTAAATTTCGATGGTTATAGGTCAAGGGGGTGGGAAGATAGAGGAAAATCATGTGTTGTATCTCAAATGGGGTTAGACTTAAAGAAAATTTTACTTGTTATTTGCATTTACAATATTTTTAAAAACTTGCCTGTACTCTCAAAATTAAGGCTTTTACCTTTTTATAATAATTAATGATTCTTCTTCTTAATGTTCTATTTCCATTTGGAGTCCAGCAACCATCTCTGTAAACTCCTTCCGGTCTCCAGCAGTTCTTATTAGCAATCCATGTCTTGATGTCCAGTTGTGTCTTGGTGTTCCTCCTCTTTTATTTCCTGCTATTTTCCTTTCCAGGCTTAGTTGAAGAATGTGATATTTGGTGTTTCTTATTAGATGTCCTAGATAAGCTGTTTTTCTTTATTTGATGATGATGTCTACTAGTTCTCTATTTCTCCCTATCTTTTCCAAAACTTCATCATTTCTTATTTTAGCTGTTCATGGAATACATAGCATTCATCTATATGTCCACATCTCTAATGCTTTGAGTCGCTTAATCATCATCTCCTTTCAAGAGTAGACCATATGTATCATTTCGACATTTGGAGTCTGATTTCAGAATCCAGTTGGCAATTGCAGAGCAAAGATTTCATTTTCATAAAATTCGGCCAAGCAATTTCAGTTTGCTTCTCACTTCCATTTCATCATTGACCTATTCACTAATCCAGCATCCCAAGTACTGGTACTTAAACTGTTCTACTCTTTCAATGTCTAATCCTGTAAGTGTTGGCTTAGATGAAGTAACCTTGTTGCTACTTGTCACCATATATTTGGTTTTATTTATATCTATGCTTATACTCATCCAATATAAGATTTTGATCTGTATTATCAATTAATTTTCAATAAATAATTACGAACCTCGTTGGCTTTACTATTATAATTACAGATTCATCACACACCTTTTTGATTTTTTATTCAATCATTGCAAAATTCCCCCAAATACATTTTAACCTGTTCAAAAGCCCTCTTCAGCTAAGTAACTTATATATACTATGGTGTTATAAATAAACATGTATAAAAGAATCCAGCAAAGTAAAAAATAGAATACAGTCGACCCCCTATAACACGGTAGATACATTCCACTTTATAAGAATTTTGCATTGTAGGAATCCTTAAATACATGAGCCAATCATAGCCCGGCACGTGTGCAGTTTGTGGATTACGGCTATTTGAAAGATTTTCTTCCATAAAATTAATCGATTCTAGACTAATTTGACTCAACATTTCCAAAACATGTATAATTTTTTGGGAATAATCCGTATAAACTATGCTATAAACAAAAAATTGTAGGATTACTTACCGAGTGTACACCATTTGATGACGCCATTGCTTACACTTGTTTTTGTCGCGGAGCAGCACACCGAACAGTGGGCGCGTTTTCTGATAAGTTATTTTTCTTCGAAAAATTTGTTGAACTTTGGAGACATCATTAATAGAAATAATTTTTATTGCCGTTGAATAAGAAATGTTTTTTTCACAAGAAATGTATAAAATTACAGTGCTGTATTAGACTTACCTAATTTGCATACTGTACAGACCTTACCCGCCTAAACTCTTGTAGCGTGTAAGTAGTTCAGCTGCTCGTCCACTATTGGTCCAGATTTGACCAATCCTGTCGTGACATGAGTTGGCGATGATGTTTTATCGCATTTTACGAGTCTCTTTTAGCGTCTTTACATGTATACGGTAGCAATTTTTTCTCCGCGATATACTAACCCGCATTATAGGGGGGTCGACTGTATATTCAAAATCAATTTTTATTTTTATTGATGTTCCCATTGTGGTTGTTGTTGAACACAGTAAAAAATATGTGGTAATTACAGTAGAGCGTCAGTTATCCGAAAGAATTCCAGTCAGTAAATTTAAATTTTCACTAGTGCTGTGGTGCTGCAATCTTTGGCTATATCTTGGGCTACTCCAATATTTTTTTTTTCTTGATGTGTGTGTTTTAGCTGGCAGCACTGGCACTTTTGTGTGGGGTTTTTCTGAGGACTGTGTGTCATGCTGAATCGAATGTTTTTGATACTAGATTAACTTCTAAAGTATAATTTTTTTTTGTTTTATATTTTTCAGTAACCTTTCTTATGTTATTGTTTTACAGATTAAGGATTTTTGAAATGTTTTCGAACCGAAGATCATGTCTCAGCTCCAATATTTTTTTTTTGTGGGTGTGTGTATTTTAGCTGGCAGCACTGGCACTTTTGTGTGGTGTTTTTCTGAGGACTGTGTTGTGCTGAATCATATGTTTTTGATACTAGATCAACTTCTAAAGTATCTTTTTTTGGTTTTTATATTTTTCAATATATTTATTTTATTTGTACAAAATAAAAAAATAATTTTTAATGATACAATAGCCATGATTATTATTTTAAAAAGTTTTCATTAGGCTTAACATTGACAAAAATTCAATGCAAAGCGACACACAATGGAGAAAAATTTCAACATGAGATAGNTATCTATGTAATTCCATTCAGGGGAAATTTTGAATTGAAGTAATGCAACTTCCAGTCCAAACCAGAAGTTCATATATAGTTAATTGGGGCCTTCCGCATCTGAGCTTTCCATATCTGGTCTCTACTTTCATTTATCTAACTCATTTCTCAAGATTAAGGAAGGACTGACAGAAAGACAGACACACGGGCAAACGACATTTATAATTTATAGGTCTACAAGTTTTTCAAATTGCAGTCCAATAGTTTTTCTATAAACACGATATTTACAAGGACAGATTTCCCACATAGTTTATACAATCTGTTGCAAAAATATAAACACTTTATTATCACATAAAGGTAATTATTATTTGCTTTTTACAAGATTTTTTTTATTTAAACAAATCATATGAAGTTTTTCAGATATTGAGGTTAACAACTTTGATCATGTGCATGATCATCACACCCTATTGAACACAAATCACTCTTCAAATATTAATAGTAGACCAGTATTTATTAGTAGTCATTAACCATCCTCCCTTATGGGAGGAGTTCAATGACTACTTTTGGTCAAATTACTTCAACCCCCTTCAGCATCAGTCCCCTCTTTCTATTGGACCAATGATATGGTGGCATCTGAATAGGAAAATTACATAATGAGGGTACTATTGAGCACAAAATATGTTTCAAATGGTTTTCGAGGGTGCCGTGTTTAAATATTTGGTTCATTTTTTGCAAAATTCGATTTATTGGAAAATTACCATTTGATATTCGCATCTGAATGGTACAGTTTCTTAGAGTTAACATTAGGAAAAAACATGATATCTGAAAAAATTTAAGGTGTCCTATTTTCAATTGGTGTCTGCTTGAGCAATGAAATTGTGCCATTTCGTACCATCCAAGTATCATGATAAACATGACAATGGTAAGCTGAAATAACCAAACTCTATATGGTTTTTGTTTTAATGATTGTTATATTATGGTATTTGAATTATATAACTGCAAAGGTTATCTTATGTAAGGATTTATCACACCAAATGACCAATCTAACACATTTTAGCAATTGTTTATTCCTCTACTGCATACAATTTAAAGAATTTTTAAAATATGTTGGAACGGGCACTTGGTGTGATAAAACCTTATGTCAGATAACCTTTATAAATATAAATCAAATACTAAAATATTATTGTTATTTTTTTACCCAGACAAAACCAAGCTCATCTGCCAGTGTTGTATATTTAATAAAATACTTGAATATTATCTTTGATTAAAAGTCAAATAAAAATCTAATAAGTTTGTTTATCTTGATAAAACATTTATTTTTTGATGTTCTATGAATATTCTAATTCAATTTATCCTCTCTGTATTTTGTAATAAAATATTCAGTGAAACTTAAAATTAAGAATTTTGTAAGTGTGGATGGATGAATTCTGTTTAAGTAATTATCTTTAAATCTATTAATTTCAGTATTTTATTATTCATAAACTCAGTTTCTCACATTTTTCATTTCAGTTCCCCTGATTCGTGAAATGAGATCAAGATGGCTTCGTCCAAATCATTTTTCTCCTCTGCAATGAAACAGAAGAGCATTTAACTGGTAACGAAGCTGTTGTCGTAGAATGAAGAATTTTCTAAATTTTGACATTGAAGTAGAAATATATTGTCCAAAGGTACACAGTATAAGAAATTATGATTAAGATTTTAATAAATGAAAGTTGATTTGTTCGTGTCCATAAAGTAAAACTATACATAAAACAAAAACAAAATATCATATTTTAAATTTTACATTTTTCTTTCTGTTTAGTAAAAATCTGGGCAGCTTTCTTTATGGTAAAATTAATTAATTTTTCAAATTACCATTTCGTCATTACTTTTTTTTTTAACAAAAAATAAACGCAAAGATTTGTAATTTAAAAAAAAAATATTGAAGTACTATCTTAGCAAAAGAAATTTTTTAACCCATATTTCTGTGCCTTTTTTGCTAAAGAAAAATAATTATGTGAGAAAAATATCAATACATGTAATGATTACAAGTGTCATGGAAATATGATATGTGGCACTGTTAAATATAGGTAATGATTAAATTAATATTGTTAGTTATTGTTATTGATTATTATTAGTTACAGAAAATGTTTCTGTACATTAGTTGATTGGAAAATAACCATGTTGCATTCGTATTTTCTAGATTAGTTATTATTTTAAGTTGATTTTGAGAATATGTATAAAGTAAAAACTACAAAAAAAACGATTTCGCACCTTGTAAAAAGTGACGATAATAATAATTCGGTTTGTAAACACTTTGTTGTTCGTATTTTAAATTAATCCACACGCTTAAGATGATTCAATGGCGGAATTACTCATAGTGGGATATAAAAGTGATTGAGCAGTAATACTAAAACACATATGAATATAATGGTTCATAAAAATAATATTGTATATATAAATACAATCTCAGACTCTAACTGTATAACATGCTAAAATATAATTAAATTTATATCTAAATCTGACTGATTTTACCGAACAAAAGATAACTTTTTAATAATATAACCATTTAAAGAAAGATTAAATATTCCAAAATTTACTTCATTTAAAATACTGGTACTTAACATAATACTTGTAAGGAATAGTACAAATATTTATCAATTGTTTAATTACCTTTTGGTTTATGTAAGAAGATGGCACAATATCTCATTAAACTGATTTATAATATTATAATACAATATATATATATACGACATAATCAAAAATACATAAATTTGTTATGATTATAAAAATTGTTTGTTAATCTCTTCCCAACAATCCTTGTGTAGTGCCATTTTGTAGATTGTCTGGTTTTCACTGACAATTGAGAACTTAATTGTTATCATTTTTGGTCAGGATGGTTCAATATTTCGAAATTTGTTCAAAGATATAAAACAATAGATGTGCATATAATTAGTTTAATTGTTGTTGAATTATTAGAATACTATTTTTTTAAATTTGAGAATTGTGATGATATCCAAATATCATGATGACGTTTCAATAAAAACTAGTCATTTTAATTGAATAATAAAGATGTCATTTTGGAAAACAATTACGGTAGAATACATTCTTAGATTTTCAGTTTAAAAGTGAAGACCTGAAAAGTATAGATGTATAGAATTTCAATTAAAGTGTAGGAACTGAAGTTTTGATCATTCTTTTTATTCTGTACTTTGCAGTTCCTCGGTTTTAACTGTTTAAAGTCCTGGAATTTACAAATATTAAATTGTATTATTTCTTATGGTGAAAATATCAATTCTCAAGAGAAACTCTCATTGTATAATGACATTTATTTATATGATCTTTTTTTCTTAGTTACAAAATGATATTCCTTAACTATAGACTAAATGACTCCAGTTTTGTTTAAGTTAGAAGGTAAAAACAATACTTTTTAAAATCCAGAATGAGATTTAATCTGGATAAAATATTTCAAAATCCTATATTTCAACTTCATATTCAAACAGATATGAAAATTCAAACTCCATCAATGTCTTGACATTCAGTTCAGTTAGTATGCAATGGTGCTGGTGATATGAAGTAAATATCAAGTCATCAGCTTACACCATCTTTAAATATCCCAGAACTCCATTTGGGTTATGTGCAGCTATTGTTATCATTCAACAATTGTAAAATGGCCCATAGCAATATTGACAATTATCATTTGAAATAGGCACAGTTATTGACTGTTTGTAACACATTCTTAGTCCAAACTACTAAACAATACAATCAAAAATGTTTTAAAAAAACATATTTTCATATTTTTAGATTGAATTTTATGCAATTCATATCTTTAACTAGTTCTACAAAAAATTAAACGATTCAAAACAATGAGTAAAAGCATGCAATTTACAGGCAAGATAACTTATTGGATTGGAAAAACTTTGGTTTTAGTTTCTTATGATCTTTTAGTTTTATCTAATCTTTGGGATGCAGTTGAAAAAATTATAGACTTATAAATTCCCACTGTTATTCATCTGTCTGTCATTCCTTAATCTCAAGAACGGAGTTAGATAGATGAAAGACGAGACCAGATATGGAAACCTTAGAGGCAAGAGACCTCGATTAACTATACATGAACTTCCAATGTGCAAACCAGAAGTTATGTTATTCCAATTCAAAAATTCCCCCCTCAAAAAGTCTTAGATAGATGACCGGCACAACTCTATTGTTAAAGAAAAAGTATTATGTACAGGGGCAAGCCACTTTTAATTTGAGTTGGAGAACATAGCTTTTAAATTAAATAAACTAAAAATATGATTAAAAATTGCAGCCTGGCATTGTGATAAATGTCACAATAAATATCTGCTTCTTGCATATTTCTTTCATTATAAATTAATTTGAAATATTTTACATTAACTTCGTATATCTGTTTTCAATGCATGTTAGCTATTGGCACCAATGTTGCATCAAAGATGTTCTTATATGTATAAAAAAAAATATAGTTTACAAAGAAGTTTATTACTTTTGGTTTTCTTTAATCCATTTTCAGGTTTTGGCACTAACGTGGGTGGATTGGAAAGCCCAAAAACACTAGGGTTTATGTTGAATTTTTCACTTTTGTCTCCAAAAATACAGAAAACTATGTGTGATAAGGATGTCAGAAAAATAAATTAGAGTCATGTCACAGCAAAAGAAGTATTAAGCTGTTTCAAAAGTATCAATTGTCAGATTAATTTTTAGCCACATATTATTAATGAATTTTTCTGTTTGGCCTGTTGATATGTGTTAGTTGATTATATATACAGAATGTTTCAAAAAAATGTTAATACTAATATGGAAGTAACTTGTGGCAGGTTGTCCTTTATGTAATTTTTGATGCAAGAAGTGAAATTGTCAAAGATGGTCCTACCACTACTACTTCAGTAACTATGCACCTTCTCCATATAAGTGTTAAGTCATTTTTTTTTAATGTTCCCTATAAAAAGTTGTTGTGCATTGGAAAAGGCCTAAGTAAAGTTTTACATGCAATATTACATTTTCTTGTAATATCCCCCAGCAAATGTTGGAAATGTCCCCCCCCCAAAGATCCCAAAATCTGATGGAGTGAGGTCCAAAGACCAAGCAGGCCAGATTTCACGGAAGATTGATTACATTGCCAAAATCTAGAACATTGTGAGCAAGCAGTAACACCATTACTGCAAAGTGGAAATGGAGGACACAACTTGTCTCGTGCAATGCCATACATATAACTTTAATGTCATTTCAAATTTCTTTCTGCATATAGCTTTTTGGACATCTTGTATTTGTTATGTAATGTTAGAAACAAACTATATAACAACTTTTATCATCACAAATAATACTTTGTGGTTATGTCTGTTGAGTAATCTTGTTACTCTGCTTTTTTTTTTTTTTTTTTTTTTGAGGGAATGCATTAATACAGAATTCTCAATTTCCATATATTTTCTATCAACTGGATAATTAGACAACAAGAAAAACACACCTTTAAGAAAGAAATCCAGCAAAGAAATTTAGAAGTAAATTTCTTTGTTGGATTTTTAAAGGTACATTTTTCTTGTTCTCAATTTCCTTTCTATGAGCCTGTATTTAAGTCATTGTTTTGTCAAAGAATTTCGAGTTTGTTTACTTCTATAGGCGCAATCTTTATGTTTATAATATTATGATTTGCTTTTATATTTATATACAAATTTTATATGATATTTACATTGTTCTGATTACATTCTCATTGAAATTATTTAAATATTTGATTAAACTTAGGCCTCTTTCTTCTTCTTCTGCTAAAGAAAGGTGAGGATGACAAAGCCATTTAACTAATTAAAACTTAAGACTAAAAATATCCTGTAAAAGATGGACTTTTAAAACGTTTATAATAATAATGCTTTTCTGCTCAATTTTGCAAGTTAAAATCCTTTAAACATTCAAAAATACAGTTATTTTCAGGATGATGATGAGCATCATCCTGAAAATTAATGGAGGAAGTTAAAGGTGTTTGGGTTAAAGTCCTTATAGAAGAAACTGCAATAAAATATTACAATTTTCTCCCATATGAATAAAATTAACAGCAGATTAATTCTGCAAAATCTATTGTATAATCATCCATTAATTAAGCAGATTTACTGTAAGATATTCATTTATCATCATTAATATTTATTAAAATTAATGCATATTAATTGGTGTATTACAGTAATTAAATGCTTAAAAATATGCTTTTTCTTTTTTTTAAATAAAATTTATGCAAAATATATTATATCATCTGCATAAAGATGACAGCATGAATCATCATCACTTAGTTCTCTATATAGATGATGATGATGTCTGTAATTATGTGCAATAATTAATTAATTTATGCAATATTTTAAGCTGAAAAATTTTCTAAATTAAAATCATTTATTTTCCAATATTTAAAATTAATTCTTAAAAATTCATAATGAAAAATTCAAAACAATTTAAGTAATTAATTCATGAGAATTTTGTCATTTTATTTAAATATGATGTTTTTGTCGTTTTTTAAAAATACTAAATTTAAAAAAAAAATTACTTTTCTAAATTCGAAAATAACTCAAAAAAAAAAAAAAATTATTATTAAAATTCAAAAAGTTTCGGAATAAATTACTTATCGACCAATAAGAAGCGCCGTTGAGTTTTGTGAACATTTAGGGAAACTGTAATCCGATAGGGGGCACTCGACATCACTTAGCGACGGTCGTCAAGCAGACGACGTCAAAAAATCAACAAAGAAGGCGGCCATCTTCTCCATCGTAACTCATCTCGGTTTTCCCACGTTCAAAATGAAATTCAAATGAATCTAACGAAGTTTAATTACTTTTTTACTGTAAATAATTAAAAAGTAATACACTTCCTTACGGTAAGTAAGCTTTATTTTTCAATTAAAACCGTAAAAAGTAATTAAGAGAATCGAATTTCCAAAAGTTATCATGTGATTAAATCACGTTTTTTTTACCGTTTAAAATACCGAAATAATGTTGAATTTGCGTAGAAAAACTGTAAATGAAACTAACTTAAGAGTTTTTGTACGCAAAAGTTTAATTTATTGAAATTTTTATAATTAATTCTATAGAAAATTCTAGATGGAAGAGAGGAATTGATTGTATTATTTAAACATCTGGATATTCTTCTAGAAAAAGTTTATCGCCAGCTGTGCTTTACATCCTCTTCCCTTATTATCACAATAACATTGAACAGTCTGCCTGCACCTGTATTCTGTTTGCTTGTTCTATTTATAATCAACTAAACTACAGCAGAAGACGTCTCCTTACTAAATTTTTCTGTAAGTTTCCGTTTTCTAGTTCAGTTTTCTTTATTTTTTCATATATACACAGTAATACACTTACTAAGAAACGATTAAATTGACTAAAATGACCTAAAAACAAGCAAATTACACCTCCATTAATATATAAGTGAGTATTTTTTACGCAGCTACATACACATGCTATGTAAATAAATGTAACAATTAATACTCATTCTCAATAACATGTTAACGAAAATCTGCGTATTTTACATAATTTACGCGTCATAAACACACAAATACATAACTTAGTATACATATTCTAAAAGTACAGTATTTTATACGGTATTTTTAGAATATGTATACTATGTTATGTATATATATAGTACTATTTGCCTTATTATGCCGTTTTTACCGTTAAAAAGTTCAAGAAATTCGCTATTAAAGACATTTCACACATCCTAAAGAATGTACTGAGTATTTTTACACGTTATTTTATATTTGTTCTCGTAACTAAAGAATTATACACTACATTTTTTTTGAGTATTTATTTTTGCTCTTCTGTATAAATAGAAATTTGTACCTTTAAAATGGATATATCAAGTATTCATACACATTAACCTATTCATAAATATAGTATTTTACGCGTATTATTACGTACGTATTAATGACTGCGTATGTATACTACATAATATAAATAAATATAATAATACATGTCTTAAATAACATGAATTTGCACCTTCAAAAAGTGCAGAAGTTCTCAGACTGAAGTGTAAAGATTTTGCAGTGCATTTTTACATGTTATTTTTCATAAATATCGTATTTTGTATCCTATTTATGGCTACACACACACACACACACACACACACACACACACAGAGAGCACTATCTTATGTAAATAAATATGGCAGTATTCATTTTAAAGTATGTAAATTTTCAGCTTTAGAAAGTATAGAAATTCGCAAACAAACAATTTACGCATTCTGAGACTTGACTATGTATTATTTTTAATTGTGTACAAAAGAAATAACTATATGTTTTGGAAATTTAGATTCTCGCTAACGAAAAAATTTTCTAATGATCTAAAGGGAATTTTGTTAAATTTCTAAATGTGTTTTCGTGTTTTTAAAAGGGGATGGCCATTACTAGGAAGAAATTGCTACAGTGCAGAAGTTGTCACGTCAGGAAGTTACCGTTAAACTGCAAGGGTCCACTGATGCCAACGGAGAAAACGTTTCGATGTAACGAATGCCAAAAATCCTTCCTGCATCGTCCAAATATTCACTATCATCAGAAAAAGCATAATTCGCATCTGTCCGTGTATCCGACCAGCAACGAAGATGACACAGTCGAATTATCACGTAACGAGTGTCAAGACGATAGCTGCGACAATAACATAGAAAGGGAAGTCAAGAAGGGACATAAGAACAATTTCCATCGAAATCTAAGAAATAATTGGTCAAAATTAGTTACGGACAAGATCTCAGTTCTGGCATTTGTTCGCGCTTTACAAGGTCATCAATGTCAAACCGTTCTTCAGCGTCAAAGTTAGCCAGATAAGTTAATTAAACCAACAATTTTTGAAGGAAAGTATTGATTTAATTGCACCATAAACTTGCCATATAACAAGAATAGAGCCGATTCATTTCGTTTAGAACAAACTTGTCATTCCAATTTCAAAAGAAGACATAGAAATTATCGAATGATTAAAAAAGGAATCACCATTTAAATAATGCCAACAATTCCTGTTGCAAATCCAAATCTCTAGTTATTTGGACAAATTCCAATAATCTTTAAAAGAAAAAAAAAATAAGATATTTATAACCATCTGGCTTCAAATTATTTATCAGACTTTAAAGGATTTTTAAAATATATATATATATAATT
>NW_019386949.1:0-2760 GCF_000671375.1 Centruroides sculpturatus | reverse complement strand
TTGCAAACCTAACTTTACCTATTTTATTTGCTTCCATCGTTTGATCACTTCAGTCAATATCTAAACCAGAATTTCACCTTTGATATTTAAGGGGATCGGTTGGTGCGCGTGCCTCGCCGAAACACCAGAAAGAGACGACATTCGACAACACACACACACATACATACATACACACATATACACACAACACGCGCTCTTTTCCTCTTCCAACAATTATTTAAACGTCTTTTCTTATCACGTTTTTGGATTCGTTACGCTCTCATCAAATGGTAAGTCTCCTTTCTTGAATTTTGAATTTTTGAATTTTTTCTTCCCCCTTTCCCGGTTACTTTTAAATTTTTTAAATCGTGAAGGGATTTCTTTTTTCTTATTTTTCTTAATTTTATATAAATTATAAATGGTTCAAGTTTAAATGTGATCGATTTTTTGGTTTTTTTTTTTTTGAATGGAAACGTGTGAAATTTGTCAGTATTTTTACGTAAAAACGTGTGAAATTTTGTTTTTTTTTTTACATTAAAATGAGTGAAATTTCTTCAGTTTTTTTTTAATGTGAAATTTGTCTGTTATTTTAGGTAAAATCGTGTGAAATTTGTAAAGGTTTTCAATGAATTTTTAGATGAAAATATGTGGTTTTTTTTAAGATTTTTTTAGATTAAAATATGCCAAATTTTTGATAAAAATATGTAAAGTTTTCCAGTTTTTTTTCCTAGAATGAAAGGCGTGAAATTCGCCAATTCTTTTTAGGTATAAACGTATGAAATTTTTGAATTTTTTGGATAAAAATATGTGAAATTCCCTCGGTGTTTTTAGATTAAAACAAACGAAATTCTCCTGTGTTTTTTTACTGGAATGTGTAAGCAGTAAATACATAGTTTCCTGAAAATTATGTATTTATTCCTTTCACCTGTGCTACTACAGCAATAAAATGAGATGCAGGATAAGATATGCTAACACATAACTAAGCTTATAACGGTTATTTTGCTACTGATAATGGTGCGATGATACTACTACACGACTACTGTTTTTTTTTACATTATTTTATTAATTTGATATAAAAATATATATTTAATTTAATTTAAATTGAACATAAATGTACTTTATAGAAAACTTCTTTCATTCATAATACCATAGTTCCATGTTTCTGTAGTTCATAGTTCTGTAGTTCCATAGTAGTTTAATAGCTTTACATTCCCATAGTTCTGTAGTACTATATAGTTCAATATAGCTACTTTTCCATAGTTCTGTAGTTCCATAATTGTACAGGCCTACAGTTCTATAATTTCTATCATTTCTGTTCCTTCAGGGAAAATCTCACTTTCTGGCTCATCTTTAATGTATTTTTCTTGTGATGTTGCATTTTCTTCCTTATGTTTTCCATATTTTTTACCTGTTGCTTTATAATACAGATGTTTTCTATCCTCTAGATTCTACATTCGTTCCCTCTCCTTGTGTCTTATATATTTTTTCTGTTGTTTTTCAATTGCATATTCGATTCCTTGTTCCTTATGGTATATTTATTCTATTGTTTCTCAATTACGTATTCGTTTTAAATTTCACTGTTGATGCGTACTTCTGTATCGTCTTCTAAGATTGTTTCTTGTATCAAAAATATGTTTCCTCGCTTCCATATTTTTTATTTGTGCTATATCTATGTTCGAAAATAAAGGAAACATATATAAAATGAGCAGGTACGAGGGATGATGAAGACATGGTATCTGTTTCTGTACTACTGTAACAGTAATTTTTCTTAGAAAGTTCATAGTTACCTTGCAGTTTTTAGTCTCAATAGTGTAATTTAATGCAAAGAAAACACATAAAAAACAAGAGATTTATAATTTAAAAACGATTTTATAATTTATTTTCCTATTTAAGCCGCGTAAACTGGAGCAAAGTCGTCACATAACATACACATTATGAACTACAGTCAGACTTTCTAAAGATTAATTATACCGTTTACTGTTGTTTCAGTACATAGTTCTGTATAAATTATACTGTAATTTTGTGTTGTAGTATAATTTATTATTTTAGAATTTCTGTTTTCTTATTGGATGCTGCAAGTGACCAATAAACGTGTTGAAATGAAAATAACAAGAAAGTAAAAGATAGAAATTTTGTACGATAGAAAAAAAAATACAATTTTTGAAATTCTTTCAATAGTTTCTGTTAATTTTTGTACAAATATAAAGAAAAAACACAAAAACTAAGTAAACAAGTCGGAGATATCAAATGTTAGCATCTTCTGTTTCATCCAACGTTTCTTTTATTTCTATTTATCTATTTATTCTTCATTTCAATTCACTCTTTTCTTTAGGAATTCATCTCTATACAAACTATTCGCTATTGTTACTGCTTTTCTGTATCAATCTACTATTCAAACTATTCACCAGAGCTGTATCATATTACTCATTTTACTATTTTATCTGTATTATTCTATGGACCAAATTATTCATTTTACTGTTTTACTTTATCATTCAAATTGTTCAGCAAGCATTTATCACTTATCTGTTATTCAAACTCTTTATATTACGCTTTTACTGTATTTTTCTATCATTGAAATTATTCATTGTTTTATTATGTTA
Organism: Centruroides sculpturatus; assembly: GCF_000671375.1. Taxonomy (NCBI): domain Eukaryota; kingdom Metazoa; phylum Arthropoda; class Arachnida; order Scorpiones; family Buthidae; genus Centruroides; species Centruroides sculpturatus. Next base: position 181 of record NW_019386949.1, on the reverse strand, counting down.
TTCTCTTACTCAAACTATTCATTAACTATTCATCAGCTAACTGCATCTTTCAAACTATTTACATTGCCTGTTTTTTTTACTACAAATGTATAAAAATCTGTCCAAAGATGCTCACGATACCTTCACATAAATCCAACATTCAGTGCTTAAATTTATAAAATTAAAATTAAAATCCTTATCA
>NW_019386948.1:6785-16987 GCF_000671375.1 Centruroides sculpturatus | reverse complement strand
AAATATTTTTCTATAAAATGTTTGCATTGCCAAAATTAACGACATTTCTTTTCCAATCTTGACATCTGGGGTGCGTCTAGGTCGTAAACAATTAAGCAAGCCAATGACATACTTCGTTTCACATAAAACGAACTCTATCATTGGCTTACTTACTCGTAAGTTGCTTGCCACTTACGAGTTAGACTCGCCCTTGCTTCACTCTGTAAGCAAGTTGCATTTTTTACCTACCGGATTATTTATTTTACGTAACGATTTAATGCATTACATTTTCATCTACTCTTTGCTAAGATTAAGCGAAACACTAGAATCTTAGATAAATTCATTGTACTACAGAAAAATCGTGAAAATACAACAGAATTCTTTCTAATAAATTAATAGATTCAATATATGTTAAGAAGAAAGCACGTTTCTTCTATTTATTTGAATATAAATCTTTTAAAAATTAAAACTGAAATAATGAAATACCTAATCACTTAGAATCACTATTTCACATTTTTATTCGTTAGAATTTTAATTTCTGAATTTTTTTTACTTTTGTAATATTTTGTAATAAAGGAAAAAAGTTTTATATTAATTTTCAATTATTAATAATAATAGAGAATAAATTTCAAAATCAAAACTTAATTTTAAAATCGATCTAAAGTTTTAGTGCTTAATGCTTTGTTATAGAACTTTAAAGATTTATGCTAGTTATTATAAATTAATAATAAAATTATCTTGAAAATTTTGAAACAGCTATAGCAAATATATTTATTAATAATAAGTCTGAATAGGTATTTACGAAAATTATTTAGCATCTGTTGATTGTAAACTCAGATTATAATTATATTAAGCTATATTTCATTACATAACAAGTTATAAATTATCCAACAATTATTAATTTATTATGCAGTAAAACATTGCTATGATTTTATACGCACTAACTTTTCAATTATACACCATAATCTATTATATCAGATGGAATGAATAATTTTGTTTTTGTAAGTAAAGTATAAACTATAAATCAAAATTTGAATTTTGTAATCGATGTTATTAAAAAATTGACTGATTTATGTTTTAGATTAATAATTTTTTATAAAGATTATATGTCACTACTTATCTAACAAATAAGTTTATCCAATACTTTCGTTGTTTATCGTGATATATGCGACTCTGCGATATCAATTTATTTTGTGTTTAGGGAAATTTAACATATCTTCTTATAGGTTAAATTTAAATAAATTCACCTCATTCTCTTAATATTTTAATTATTTTCTAAATAAATTATGTTGCTAAACATTAAATTCAAGTATTTTAATTTATTAAAATTACTATCTTTTGAATTGTAAATAAATATCAGAAGCGTACAGATTTTATTCTTAGTTATAATATTTAAAAAGCAATGGGCGTCGTCAGATAGAGACAAAGAGGAAGTTAACTCTCCTTAGAAAAATTCGAGTTTGTCAGGTTTATATGTNATTGATGATTCATAAAAATTTATATGTAATTTTTATGCAAAATCAATGTTAAATAATCATTCTGTTGAATGTATGTAATTATTTATAAAACTTTTATCAAATAATTAAGTTAGTTATAGTATATTGTAACAATTTATTTATTTTTTTAACTATAGTAATTATAATATTTTACTTATACTCCTGATATTTTTCAGCTAAATTCTTTTTCCCATCTTTAGATTTCTCTAAAGAAATAAACTAAATCTTAACAAAATTCAATGTAACTAAAGCAATATCATATATAAAGCAAATATCATCATCCTTTAAACTTAAATATCCAATTTAAACATAAAGAAATTCATAACCATTATAATTGCAATAATGCATTACTCTGAAGACAGATTCCTTATTCAACTTTATTCTTGTGAGCAAATTATAATATAAAAGCAGTTTTTGTTATTTTTGCTAATTAATGATGCTTATTTATGATTCATATAAAATGAAAAAAAAATTGGAATGTATGACAATTATGAAAACTATTAGGAATGTTTTATGATTTTGTTGTTTTTAAAGTCCAAGTAAACTCATAGATATAATACTACCACTCAAAACTGGTTATACTTCAATTAAAAACTCCGAAAACCTATAATCCAGCAATTTTTTAAAAATATGTGCAAACATTTTTGTCTGTGTTGAGCAGGCATCGTCAGACAAACTAATCCCCAGTTGCTGGAAACAACGGGAGATTGCGGTACACATGTGCAGAGGGGAGATGACATAAGACGAGAAAATATTTTTAAAAAATTGCTGGATTATATGTTTTTAGAGTTTTAAACTCTTATAGATATCACTTCATTTTAACTGCACTCAGTTTCTTTACTGTTTTCTGTTCTGAACTAATAATTTAGAACAATTTTTCTGAAATTTATTTGGTTTCTTTTAAATGTAATAAATATACATGTTTCTCTCTAAATTCTTTCAGAAATCCAGAAGATAACATTATAGGACAGTAGTTTGAAAGTTTTTTTTTAACTAAAATTTAAATATTCTGGATATATTATTTGAATGTGCTTTTTTTTAGAAGTTTCTCTTTAACTTTATTTTATTAACTGTCAATAAATTATAGTTTTACTTTGTTTTTTCTACACTTAGAGATAAACATGTTAAACCAGAGGTAGTGCTGCATAGTGCCAAAATCACCACTTGGCAAATTTTTATTAAAGTTATGATAAAAACCTTAGTCCACTAAAATCATATATAAAAATTACAAACTTTTGAAATAAATTACTCAAGAAAGAATGAGGTTAATTGAAAGATTAATTTCACAATACAGGTGATAACATTACAGCAGCAGCATCTCTAAGAAAAAATTTGATCCCTTCCTAATTTGATCTTTTCCAATATAAAGTAGTGGCTTTTAGAGTTTTAGTAAAAAGGATGTTCACACACTCTTCTACTTTCAAGGAGAGAACTCATGAATTACAGTACTGTACATAAAACAGCTGACTATTCAGCATGGATACCAATCTAGATTAATAAAAAATTTACTTGAACAAATGTGGGAGCAAGACCAAAACATGGAAAAGGCAGAACATAAATTTAAGTCCCTGATGGCTATATATCAAGATGTGGCAGGAGATTAAAACAACCTTTCCTTGGCCTACAGAAGGAACCTCAACATCTATGTGCTTCTTAGAAATACCAAGGACTCTCATAATAAGTTGTTTCTTCTGGGAGTATATTCCATACCACTTCAGGACAGCAGAGACATCATCAAAATGATCTTTATTACTTAGCTTGACACTGCTTGGCATAATCAGGCAAGAAATTACAGAAGAGATTACATCGATGTTACATGCTCATGACAATTGCAAAATAATCTGAAGACAAGTGTTGGAAAAATAGTAGAGGAAAAAAAGAGAAAATAAATAAATAAACAAAAAAAGAAGAAAAAAAAAGGAAAAATAAAAAAAAAATAAAGTAAATGCATGTATATACATAGACATAGCTGCATTACATTATACAGTTACGTGTTATCACAATTCTACCACATTCTAGAATAAAAACAAAAATGTACATTGTAGTAAACATGCCACATAGTACATGGTGATACACCTCAGGTTAACATATACCATTAGAGGTGAAGGAACACATAATAAGTTCATTGAATATGTTAGGGCAGTCTTTAGCCTGCACAGAAGGTTATGAGTCACAGATAAACAATGATGCACATCAAGATGCCACTTGTAGATTAACAAATATCACTTCTAGTCAGATAATGTTTGATAAGTTCTGTGAAGAGGCCAAAATTGACCTTATTATGAACAAGGAAGTCTGGGTTTACAGGCCAATCCATATTGTTTAGATTTACTTACTGCTTCCAGCAGTGTCTAATATCCTCAAGCATGGGACAGTTGAAAAGATAATGTAAGACACCATCCTGAGTACCACAGAGATTAAGATTACAGTGATCATTATCTATGAGATGGAATCTCTTAAGATATACATGAAAGCATTCGTATTCACTTAAGAATTGTGTCAGTTCATGACTGGGCTGCATCCATTTGTTTGGACAGCAGAGTAAGCCAATATCTACAATATGTCTATTAAAACAGCGTCTGCAAGAACATCTTATTTTGATTAATAAGATGCAAACTACTACGGCTCTAGCCACATATGCCTTGGACGAGGATATGCAGGTGAACATTGATAATGCATATCTCATTTACTACACACTGGAGTCTCCTCTACTTAAGTACCTGGAAATGCTGGAAATTTAAAAGGCCAATAGAAACAACATGGCTATCAACTACAAGGACAACAATATGTTATCTTCAGTTTGGAGGGCATTATTGGATATTTAATATTACTTTTACATCTAAATAATTACATCTCGATACAACACAACATCTGATGGCCAATCAGATGTTTATTTTATATTTTAAATTATTGCATTCTGTTGTATGTTCTATTCTGATATACATTTTCAAATAAGTTCGTTAACTTGAGGATGATTCGTAAAAGCAATTGAAAATGTTTGTTTTTCTCCATTGTTGTGTTTCACGAGCTGGAATTTTGGTTGTGTAAGTGTTTTGAATTTTCAATCAAATTCAATTAAATGATTCTATTTGAATGTATTCAAGATTTGAAAAGAAAAAATGAATCATAATGGTTGGCTGGCTATGTGATTATAGTTACTGTTTTATTTTGAATATCAGTAGGTCTACTCTAGTGTGTTCAGAATTTTATTTATTTATTAAGAATAATTGAAGCCATCCTTTCTATTAGATTTCATTTAAATTTATTATTTTTACCAAATAATTCAAGGACTAGATTGCTTCCATATACTATTATTCCATCAAGTGTTTGGATTTTTAACAAATCATACTGCTTCTATTTTATTATAATTAGATTAAATTTACCATTTATCAGGCATTAGCAAATTATTAGATGGTTATCATATTGAAACAGCCAAATAATTTCAATTACTTATATCATAATTGCAATTACGAATCATTTGAATGGTTCATTATGATTTGATGTTAAAAATATGTCTTAACATTTATGTGATAACTTAAGTCTTAAGACAAATTCTTAAATTTTTTAAAAGCAGTATTTGTTTTTACTTGAGATATATATATCTGATCATCTGTATTTTGCATTATGATTTACGTTATATTATTTTTANGCCTAATTTCCCTTGATGGGATTAAAACGCGATGTCGAATTCGACCCTTCGTAGCCCGAAATAGTCTGTTATCTACCTGGATACAAGAAACAAATCAATCGGAAAGCTACAGATCTGGGGGAAAAATCCTTTAAAAGCCTGGATCTCCAGGACAAAGGTAGACTTTTTCCAGCTTTCGACTGTGAAGTCATCTGACCAGACTTCTTTGCTTCCCTTGTGAAGTTATCTGCCTTATCTTCATTGTTCTACCTTCGAACTCTTCATCCCGAACGTCACCATCCTGCCTTGGACTGTTCCGGTTCTCAACGCTTCATCACCGAACTTTCCAACACCCATAGAAGCATCTCGACTGACCGTCCCGGAGCCATCGACTCTACAGACCAGCTCCTACAGTAGACGAGACGCACTATAGATTGTAAGACAGCATAAATAAACGTGTTTATTTGTCACTGCAGCTGTCTGCCTCACTTCACCCCACATACTATAAATCCCGGCATTTAGTTATACCCAATTCGGCGACCTCACAGGAGTCAGTTTCGCATAGAAAGTCCTCTCAGGATGTACAGTACCCCTTGGCAGATCGCTCATATGCTGCGTTACAGTAATCTACCAAACCAAGTCTTTTTCTTCCATCAATTCGACATATTAACTGCAAGATTATCAAACAAATTTAACTAACAAATTTATATTAAATGTATATTAACTAACAAATTTATCAAGATTAACTGCATATGAAAAAATTTTTGGGGAGTTGCTCGTCCGGATGTGATTCCGGGTCTCTCAGAACGATGGGCTTAATTAAGTCATAACAAATGCATATTAACTAAATAATGCTTACAAACATTATTCCGTTTACAAACAGAGGCGTAACTAAGGGAGCGAGGATGGGCACGTTGAGGACTCCAAAATGGACCCGTAGGTTTTTTTTGTAATTAACATTTAATTAGGTATGAAGTTTTTCCCGGACCAAAACTGTCGGCATTGGCGTAGCCAGAGTTTTGTTATGGGGGCCTAATAGAGACCAACCTGACACAAAATTGAATTATTTCAAATTATTGTTCATTAAAATGAAATGTCATAAGAATCGACAATAATTTAACACGCATAAAATATGAAACTTCCTTTAATCATACGTTCTCGTAACATTAATATCAAACTCTAGCAATGCCTTAAATAAAAATTAACCAATCAATTATTTTTTTTACCATTGTTTAATATAGTTCATTGTCTTTATCTAGCATTTTAATCTAGCTTTGAAATACAGCATTGCATAAATTATTAATCTATAATACTGTATAATCTCATCTTCAAATGCATTTATTTATAAGATTTTTATATCATTTATATACATTATGCTACTCCCGATTTATCAATACTTAATATTTCTTTATTATCGTGTTTTTCTCTCTGAAAATAATTTATTTTTACTAAGAATATTGAAAAATTCTATTTTTTTAAATGTTATTTCATCATTCATTTGCGATTTTCGTTATTAAAACCAAGAATTAATTCCTTTCATGGTACTCTCACTTAAAAAATAATTTAAAATAGATCTTTCCATGTTTTACGTAACAGAAATTTGAATACACTTAATAAGAATTCAAAATGCTTGAAAGTTTTTGCAGCAAAAGTCGTTTTCTTGCAGAACACGCAGTCTTGATTAATCGATTAAGTAATCCATTAATCATAAAGTTGATCCAACAATCCGTAAAGTTTTCTTATTAATACGAATATCAACATGAACATAAAGTTATCAACACGTTTCATAAACTATATTTGATATATTATAATTAAGTAGAATAAAATTCGTTACTTTTTATGTTTTAATATTTTTCTTTGCATTAAAACGTTAATGTGTAGGCCTAATAGACATTTATTTTCACGATTATTTTCACGATTCACATTTTGATAATAGTTAAGTAAAATAGAAGGTAAATAGCTATGACCTCAAACTGTCCGGAGGAGTTGTGTCACAAAACCTTCAAATGAGAACAAGATATTAGACTTGGGTGCGTTTTATTACTATAAAATGACACATTTTCTTTCAGGGTGCTGTCATATTTCATTCTTGCATCATCTTTGCCTATTGAAATATTAAGAATAAATACAAGATAGAGTAAATATAATTTTTCGATTTTTAAGTACATGTAATTTAAACTTTTTTAATGTAGGCCTATACAATATCTCAAACAAATTTATCAAATTTTATATTTGATGTTAAAAAGCTATTAAATTTATAAATTTTTAGAATTTTTAGATAATTTTGTAATGCATAATATATTTTTAATTTTAAAAATTGCCTTGTAAATTTCTTTATTAATCTAAAAAAGTTAGGTCTCATTATCTGTTAAACCTAAAAGTATTTTTTTTTAACTGAAAGTATTATATTAAATTTATGATTTTATTTTTTTTCAAAACTGTTAGCATTTATGTATAAACATTCAATGTAAACCTCGAAAAATTAATATAGAATTTCGAAATTTCATTACAATTTTAACTAAATAAACATTGTAAAACTAGTTTCATATTGAAAAAAAGAAATAATTCAATGGATAATTTTTAGTTAACATTTCAATAACTATATATATTTAAAAATTTGATATAAAAATTAATCTGAATGAAACATTAATAGTTTTTAATGAAAATCAAATGTAACTTTAATGTAAAACTTTAAATATAATTTAAAGTTTTAGTGCTTAATGCTTTGTTATAGAACTTTAAAGATTTATGCTAGTTATTATAAATTAATAATAAAATTATCTTGAAAATTTTGAAACAGCTATAGCAAATATATTTATTAATAATAAGTCTGAATAGGTATTTACGAAAATTATTTAGCATCTGTTGATTGTAAACTCAGATTATAATTATATTAAGCTATATTTCATTACATAACAAGTTATAAATTATCCACCAATTATTAATTTATTATGCAGTAAAACATTGCTATGATTTTATACGCACTAACTTTTCAATTATACACCATAATCTATTATATCAGATGGAATGAATAATTTTGTTTTTGTAAGTAAAGTATAAACTATAAATCAAAATTTGAATTTTGTAATCGATGTTATTAAAAAATTGACTGATTTATGTTTTAGATTAATAATTTTTTATAAAGATTATATGTCACTACTTATCTAACAAATAAGTTTATCCAATACTTTCGTTGTTTATCGTGATATATGCGACTCTGCGATATCAATTTATTTTGTGTTTAGGGAAATTTAACATATCTTCTTATAGGTTAAATTTAAATAAATTCACCTCATTCTCTTAATATTTTAATTATTTTCTAAATAAATTATGTTGCTAAACATTAAATTCAAGTATTTTAATTTATTAAAATTACTATCTTTTGAATTGTAAATAAATATCAGAAGCGTACAGATTTTATTCTTAGTTATAATATTTAAAAAGCAATGGGCGTCGTCAGATAGAGACAAAGAGGAAGTTAACTCTCCTTAGAAAAATTCGAGTTTGTCAGGTTTATATGTCTTAATCGTTTCAGAATTTATTTGGTGGAATAAAGCAAGCATTATAAAAGCTATTATAACTAAGTCTGGAAGAGATTAAAATATTTGAAATTTTTATTTTAAAATTAAAAATGATATGCAAAAATAATACTGTAATTTTATATTGGCCATTAAAATTATGTCAAAATTATTAATTTTTATTGTTTATTTAAAAATAATTTGAGTTCACACTTAAGTTTTAGCACAAGACGATTAGGTTCATTACAAATATAATCACAATAAAGTTACAGGTCTATAGTGAAATTTTCTACTTTTTAAAAATTCTGTTTAATTTGTTTTTATTTGAATATTTTTTTTAATGCATTCATAAAACTAATATTAAAATAAAAAAGGGAAATGGCATTGCTTATGGTTAATTATGAGTTGTATTAATCGGAGTACGGAATAGAGTACGAAAAACGAAAATATCAAAATTAATTTTATCCTAATAAATTTGAGTATTTTTGAACACTGTTTACCCTTTAAAATTTCCACCGAATTTAGGAAGAAGCATAGTGTTTTCTGTAGTTTTAAAGACAAATTATTTAAAATCTTGGAAATAATATGCTTATTTTGATCATTTTATTTTCTTCCATACGTTCATCCGTACGAAATAACAATGGCTCATTTAAATGTTATGAGTTTACAAAAATGAAGAAACTGAAAGATGCTTAATGATTACAAATAAATTTATCGGTATTTCATTTTTTTCCCCCGAAATTGTTTCGATGAAAGATATCGGAATTTTCCACGAATTGTTTTTTTAAAAAGAAATTATATCTAATTTGTCAATTTATATAAAGTTATATTTATTCCAAAAGTTTTATAACATAAACAGACAAACTTTATTACAAAAATATAATATTTATATCTTACTATTTTTAAACAGAGTAACTTGTAAGTAAGAACAAAATAAGCTCCACGTCTTAAGTTAGATATAATATATTTATTTGCTATTAAATTTCTATAAATTTAAATATTTTAAACATATAAACATTAGCGCAAATTAAAGGCTAGATTTTTATCAACGAAAAAAATTTCTTATTGTACTTATGCTATTGCCTATAGATTTAAAATGATTGCTGTACTAATAGTTAAATTTTTAAGTATATATAGTAAATATTTTTCTATAAAATGTTTGCATTGCCAAAATTAACGACATTTCTTTTCCAATCTTGACATCTGGGGTGCGTCTAGGTCGTAAACAATTAAGCAAGCCAATGACATACTTCGTTTCACATAAAACGAACTCTATCATTGGCTTACTTACTCGTAAGTTGCTTGCCACTTACGAGTTAGACTCGCCCTTGCTTCACTCTGTAAGCAAGTTGCATTTTTTACCTACCGGATTATTTATTTTACGTAACGATTTAATGCATTACATTTTCATCTACTCTTTGCTAAGATTAAGCGAAACACTAGAATCTTAGATAAATTCATTGTACTACAGAAAAATCGTGAAAATACAACAGAATTCTTTCTAATAAATTAATAGATTCAATATATGTTAAGAAGACAGCACGTTTCTTCTATTTATTTGAATATAAATCTTTTAAAAAT
>NW_019386948.1:0-5220 GCF_000671375.1 Centruroides sculpturatus | reverse complement strand
CTAAAATTTTTAGACGGGGTGACTGCACTGCATTACTTCATTCGCTACAACAGTGCCTCTGGTGGTAACAAGACGAACTAAATTAGGAGGTGATGGCGGATTCCCCAAGTTGGAGTTATTTATTGCTTCCAACCTATTTATTTTTATTCTTATGTGTAATTAATATTACAGGTAAATGCCACATTATAATAGAAAGTAGAATATATAAAATTTCATTATTTTCTTATATCATAAATGAAATTTCATTAAATGTATAGTATATGACACACTTACATTATTGAAGCTCATTAATTCCAGTCTGAAGATGGAAATTTTTATTCATTAGAATTATAAATAAATGATTAAAAATTTCTGTCTGGATTTTATGAAATTCATTTTATATATTTTTCAAATTAAAGAATATCATTTTCTTTTTAGAAAATTTTAATTTTGCATTTAAATGTTTCTTAACATTGATGATTCATAAAAATTTATATGTAATTTTTATGCAAAATCAATGTTAAATAATCATTCTGTTGAATGTATGTAATTATTTATAAAACTTTTATCAAATAATTAAGTTAGTTATAGTATATTGTAACAATTTATTTATTTTTTTAACTATAGTAATTATAATATTTTACTTATACTCCTGATATTTTTCAGCTAAATTCTTTTTCCCATCTTTAGATTTCTCTAAAGAAATAAACTAAATCTTAACAAAATTCAATGTAACTAAAGCAATATCATATATAAAGCAAATATCATCATCCTTTAAACTTAAATATCCAATTTAAACATAAAGAAATTCATAACCATTATAATTGCAATAATGCATTACTCTGAAGACAGATTCCTTATTCAACTTTATTCTTGTGAGCAAATTATAATATAAAAGCAGTTTTTGTTATTTTTGCTAATTAATGATGCTTATTTATGATTCATATAAAATGAAAAAAAAATTGGAATGTATGACAATTATGAAAACTATTAGGAATGTTTTATGATTTTGTTGTTTTTAAAGTCCAAGTAAACTCATAGATATAATACTACCACTCAAAACTGGTTATACTTCAATTAAAAACTCCGAAAACCTATAATCCAGCAATTTTTTAAAAATATGTGCAAACATTTTTGTCTGTGTTGAGCAGGCATCGTCAGACAAACTAATCCCCAGTTGCTGGAAACAACGGGAGATTGCGGTACACATGTGCAGAGGGGAGATGACATAAGACGAGAAAATATTTTTAAAAAATTGCTGGATTATATGTTTTTAGAGTTTTAAACTCTTATAGATATCACTTCATTTTAACTGCACTCAGTTTCTTTACTGTTTTCTGTTCTGAACTAATAATTTAGAACAATTTTTCTGAAATTTATTTGGTTTCTTTTAAATGTAATAAATATACATGTTTCTCTCTAAATTCTTTCAGAAATCCAGAAGATAACATTATAGGACAGTAGTTTGAAAGTTTTTTTTTAACTAAAATTTAAATATTCTGGATATATTATTTGAATGTGCTTTTTTTTAGAAGTTTCTCTTTAACTTTATTTTATTAACTGTCAATAAATTATAGTTTTACTTTGTTTTTTCTACACTTAGAGATAAACATGTTAAACCAGAGGTAGTGCTGCATAGTGCCAAAATCACCACTTGGCAAATTTTTATTAAAGTTATGATAAAAACCTTAGTCCACTAAAATCATATATAAAAATTACAAACTTTTGAAATAAATTACTCAAGAAAGAATGAGGTTAATTGAAAGATTAATTTCACAATACAGGTGATAACATTACAGCAGCAGCATCTCTAAGAAAAAATTTGATCCCTTCCTAATTTGATCTTTTCCAATATAAAGTAGTGGCTTTTAGAGTTTTAGTAAAAAGGATGTTCACACACTCTTCTACTTTCAAGGAGAGAACTCATGAATTACAGTACTGTACATAAAACAGCTGACTATTCAGCATGGATACCAATCTAGATTAATAAAAAGTTTAGTGAACAAATGTGGGAGCAAGACCAAAACATGGAAAAGGCAGAACATAAATTTAAGTCCCTGATGGCTATATATCAAGATGTGGCAGGAGATTAAAACAACCTTTCCTTGGCCTACAGAAGGAACCTCAACATCTATGTGCTTCTTAGAAATACCAAGGACTCTCATAATAAGTTGTTTCTTCTGGGAGTATATTCCATACCACTTCAGGACAGCAGAGACATCATCAAAATGATCTTTATTACTTAGCTTGACACTGCTTGGCATAATCAGGCAAGAAATTACAGAAGAGATTACATCGATGTTACATGCTCATGACAATTGCAAAATAATCTGAAGACAAGTGTTGGAAAAATAGTAGAGGAAAAAAAGAGAAAATAAATAAATAAACAAAAAAAGAAGAAAAAAAAAGGAAAAATAAAAAAAAAATAAAGTAAATGCATGTATATACATAGACATAGCTGCATTACATTATACAGTTACGTGTTATCACAATTCTACCACATTCTAGAATAAAAACAAAAATGTACATTGTAGTAAACATGCCACATAGTACATGGTGATACACCTCAGGTTAACATATACCATTAGAGGTGAAGGAACACATAATAAGTTCATTGAATATGTTAGGGCAGTCTTTAGCCTGCACAGAAGGTTATGAGTCACAGATAAACAATGATGCACATCAAGATGCCACTTGTAGATTAACAAATATCACTTCTAGTCAGATAATGTTTGATAAGTTCTGTGAAGAGGCCAAAATTGACCTTATTATGAACAAGGAAGTCTGGGTTTACAGGCCAATCCATATTGTTTAGATTTACTTACTGCTTCCAGCAGTGTCTAATATCCTCAAGCATGGGACAGTTGAAAAGATAATGTAAGACACCATCCTGAGTACCACAGAGATTAAGATTACAGTGATCATTATCTATGAGATGGAATCTCTTAAGATATACATGAAAGCATTCGTATTCACTTAAGAATTGTGTCAGTTCATGACTGGGCTGCATCCATTTGTTTGGACAGCAGAGTAAGCCAATATCTACAATATGTCTATTAAAACAGCGTCTGCAAGAACATCTTATTTTGATTAATAAGATGCAAACTACTACGGCTCTAGCCACATATGCCTTGGACGAGGATATGCAGGTGAACATTGATAATGCATATCTCATTTACTACACACTGGAGTCTCCTCTACTTAAGTACCTGGAAATGCTGGAAATTTAAAAGGCCAATAGAAACAACATGGCTATCAACTACAAGGACAACAATATGTTATCTTCAGTTTGGAGGGCATTATTGGATATTTAATATTACTTTTACATCTAAATAATTACATCTCGATACAACACAACATCTGATGGCCAATCAGATGTTTATTTTATATTTTAAATTATTGCATTCTGTCGTATGTTCTATTCTGATATACATTTTCAAATAAGTTCGTTAACTTGAGGATGATTCGTAAAAGCAATTGAAAATGTTTGTTTTTCTCCATTGTTGTGTTTCACGAGCTGGAATTTTGGTTGTGTAAGTGTTTTGAATTTTCAATCAAATTCAATTAAATGATTCTATTTGAATGTATTCAAGATTTGAAAAGAAAAAATGAATCATAATGGTTGGCTGGCTATGTGATTATAGTTACTGTTTTATTTTGAATATCAGTAGGTCTACTCTAGTGTGTTCAGAATTTTATTTATTTATTAAGAATAATTGAAGCCATCCTTTCTATTAGATTTCATTTAAATTTATTATTTTTACCAAATAATTCAAGGACTAGATTGCTTCCATATACTATTATTCCATCAAGTGTTTGGATTTTTAACAAATCATACTGCTTCTATTTTATTATAATTAGATTAAATTTACCATTTATCAGGCATTAGCAAATTATTAGATGGTTATCATATTGAAACAGCCAAATAATTTCAATTACTTATATCATAATTGCAATTACGAATCATTTGAATGGTTCATTATGATTTGATGTTAAAAATATGTCTTAACATTTATGTGATAACTTAAGTCTTAAGACAAATTCTTAAATTTTTTAAAAGCAGTATTTGTTTTTACTTGAGATATATATATCTGATCATCTGTATTTTGCATTATGATTTACATTTGTTGCAAGATACTGATTATTTTCATAATAGAGAATTTATTCTTTGAGAAATAATATTAAATATTGAAATAAAATAAAATTATTTTAGATGCTATTCATTTTTAAATTAGTTTATTATTATTTATATAATCAAAATATTATGTAGATACAGTACATAAACTTGGTAACGATTCTTTTTAAACTATGCAGTTTTCTGTCAAACATTATATAAATATATTATACCATCAAGAAGCAACTACAAATCCAATGTATATAAGAGAATTATTTTATATAGTATTATATTTGATAGAAGTTTCTGCAATATCTAATATATTGTGAAAATGAAGAGACTAAAATATTTTATACATTTAGTAAATAATTTTCCCAAAGTTTGATTTCAATTTAATAATAGCCAAGATCAATTTAAAATATTAACTATTGTTTTAAAGAATTGAAGTTTTAATATTGATGGTCATTGTTTTCTTGTTTACTACCATAATCATTCAATATTCATTATTAATAAACAAGACAACATAGTTTTTAGAAATATATAATTACAATACTTGATTAATCATCTTGGTTGTCATCTTTCAATCTTCAAGAACAGTTGTATTTGTATTCAAAGATTAAATACTGTCATGTTTTAATTAATATTCTGACTGTGTAACCCTATTCATCCTTATGCTTGTTTTGTGTGTGTGTGTGTGTGTGTGTGTATGAGATACATTTTCTGTTTTAATTAAAGTAAATGTTCTCTGTTTTTTCTCTACCACAAAATCTATATTATTTGGGAATTCATTTTTTAAAGCTATTTATAAATATAATAAAATAAGCATTAATTGTTTTTTAATTATTTTTATAACTACTACTTGATACTTATTTTTGTATCTGTATAATTTTTCTGTACCAAATGACTCATTTTGCCTTATATTGATTTTCTCTACTACTGCACTTTCTCAACAGATGTTCATTGATTTTTTTTTCTTAAAAATAGGTCATATGTAATCTTGGAATATGTGGATTTTTACTTGTTTTCATGTCAATAAAATTGTTTTTAAAGTTTAAGTTTAATAAAGTAGTTGAATAATATGAAAAGAACATGGATTTAAAAAAACTAAAAAAATTTAATGTTTAAAT
>NW_019386947.1:3223-17631 GCF_000671375.1 Centruroides sculpturatus | reverse complement strand
ATATTGATTTTAAATACAGCTCTCAAAGTATGTCTATAACTGAGCACAATCACAATTTAATCTGTTTCTCAAAAATGTTTAAATACTGGTCTGCCCTGCTAGATTTCCATACCTCACTCCCAGTGGTGATATTCGAAATATTTAACAAAGGGTTCGTTAACAGAAAATTTTTCCTTAACAATTTTTTTTCACTCAAACGGTGCATTAGCAACATTAGTGCAAAAACTGACCTTAAGATACCCCTATAAATAAAAAAGATTGCAACATTAAGTCAGTTAAAATTTAACATTTTTTATGCCAGAACTCTATATATATATATATATTAGGTTTACTCTTTTTTATTATTATAAAAAATANGCGTAAACAGACTAACATGGCAGAGTTGAGGATGAGTTTCAATGAGTGTGAGTTCGTTCATTGTTAAAATAGTGTAAATTTGTAAACATATTTGCAAGAACTTTGTTTCATCGCAATTTCTACGAAATTCCCGGACTGTCCAGGTGAAAATCGAACGTGTGGTAACACTAGGAACAAAGAATGAACTGCATGCATCGATGAATCAAAATTCACATATTGCTAACATCGATTCAGGATCGATGTTTCAAAAACATCGGAAGGTCGATGCATCAACGAACAAAAACATCGATGCATCGCACAGCACTAGACTGTACCTAGTTTCAAGAACTCTCTTGAGTCGATCGCGATTAAACCTCGTTTCAGTCGAGATTGAAACGGTCGATGGAGGTTGCACCAAGGTGAACAGGGTATAAGGCTCTAGTTTAGTAGTGTTACAGAGTATAATACATATATTTTAATATATTTTTTAAAAGAAACAAAACCACTGAGAAATGTCACGTGTGTTTAACAAGCTTTGGAAAACTTTAAAATGTTAACAACAAGTTTGGAAAACTTTGAAAATGTTAACAATGGGTTCGGCTGAACCTGTGCGAACCCGCTGAATATCACCACTGCTCACTCCCCCAGATTTTGGGGTCTCTGGGGGACATTTCCAGCATTTTCTGTAGGAAAAACTACAATACTGTGCAGCAGTAAAGGTTTAAGTAAAGTTTTATTAAAACTGTGGTCTGAAGACCACGTGTTCTGTTGCGTAACTGGCTCGTAACCAGCTCCTTGGGTGGTTCACAGAGTAAAGGAGGGATGGGCCCTCATAGCATAAAAGTTTTCTGTTTGTTGTTGTAAAAGTTAATGGGAGGAGGGGACTGTAGATCATGTGTTCTATTGCATAACCAGCTCCTTGGGTGGGCCACAGAGTAAAGAAGGGATAGGCATTCTTGATAACAACCAAAAAAAACCTGAAAGAGAGGGAGATCGTGCATTCTCAACAGAAGAAGTGTGACTTTTCGAAGAAAGAGAGAAGAGAGAAGATGTGTAGATGATAGTCATGAGATATTATTATTATTTTTTCTGTTGTTTCCTTTGTTTTAGTGTGTGTTATAGTGAAGGGACAGAGTAGTGATCAGAAGGACTAGAATAAACTTTAAGTTCCTTGCATTGGAGTCATAGAGTGTGTGATTTATTTCTTTGAAGTTTCCTTTTGTTTTGTTCCTGTACGGGGAATACTCTAAAGATCAAGTACGTCCCCACATAACTTTACTTAAACCTTTTCCACTGTACAGTAACTTTTTGGGCACCCAGTATAAAATATTTTATATTCATATATATTAATTTTACTTACCAATGCACATTTTCATTGAATGCATATAAATATCTTCTATTTCTTTACTTAAATCTTCTACACATTGTTTAAATTCTGGTAATTTTTTAAATTTTGGATGTAGTAATTTTGATAAAAATTTCATTATATTGAAAGGATATGGATTAATCATTTTATCATCAATTCCAAATTTGATGTAGTAATAATATCTCTGAAATAATTAAAGAAAATTTTCATTAAAATGAGAGCATAATTTAAAAAATATTTATCAATTAGTCATTAAAAGTTTAAATTTTGTCTTCATTAAAATATTTATAATAAAAATTAAACTACTGAATTTCACTCCACTAATAATAATAAAAAAAATAACATAAAAATGTTTTTGAAACCATAAAACTGGGATCAGTATATCAGGCTTTTATCAAAATAGTAATTATACCTGATGCCAAATTTGTAAATAAAAAACACAGTGCCTTTTGGCATTACATTAGTTTAATTCAAAAAAAAAGTAGGCACAATGCTTTCAGCATTGCATCAATGTCATCCTCAGGCAGAACAGAATGTATTTAGAATATGAACAAAATTTGAATGGATACATTAACATAGTCCAAAAAGAGTTCTTAAATAGAAATTGCACTTTCTTAACAATTTTTGAACAACTTTACAAAATTTTTAGATCAAATGCAAATAGAAACAACATGATATGAACAAGTTTTAAATACATAAAATGGTGTAATGTAAGATATATTAGTTTTAATATAAAACACATGTCAAGAATAACTGAAAATTAAAATCATAATAACATAGTTTTAAACTATGCAAAACCTTAGTCAACTATGAATTTACCATGAGTTTTCTTCTATATAAATTTATATAATATTAAGTTTTTATCATATGCTACTTGATATTATACTGTGAAAAGTGCGCGAAATTAAAATTACCACAAAGGCAGACAGGATACGGTAAAAATGATAAATGATATATTTTTACAATTAAACAATTTTGCGTACATATATAGATTCTTGATTGAGAATTCCAACATCACAATACATTACAATCGTATGCAAATTTACTGCTAAGACAATAGTTTGTTAGATCTAAATGTGAGGTACCAATCCCGATCGCAACAAGATGCAGCCCGAGCTTAAAACTAATCTTATACACTAACTTAACACTAATGGAAGAAAAGGATAGAAACAAGGGGACAAAGGAAAAATACATACAATAGAAACAGAAATACCCGGGATTTTGTTGGCGTATTTGCACTATGCGTGCTGTTGGGTGGGATGCCACACGATAATCTCCAAAAATTTGACTCATTGTCTTCTTCTTCTATACGTAAAAATTAAAAAGTTCCCTTTTTAATTTATCTTTCAATGTCGTCGACTCTCACTCAAAACAGGAACCCTTCTCTTAGCATACTTCCGAGACCGCCAGTCATTGCTAACATGACCCACAGTGTTCTCTCTCCACTTCCGTATGCTTCGAAGTTCCGCAAGAGAATGCCTTTGACCCTTCTCTGTTTGCCCTCAGGGTCCTGCTCACTCCTTTGTTTCACCATTTCTCGGAACTGGTCATCCCACCCAAGGGACAGAGATTAAGATAAGAAAGTTCTAGAAGGAAATAGAACAATAGGACAAATGATAGAAAGAAGAGATTAAACTAAACTTAAATTAATATGTACAAAAATATTGCGTACAGCTACAATAGGATCCTAATTATCACTAGATTCCAAATACTGAACCAAGCTAAGCATATACTGTATTTGCATGTGCCTAAGGTTTCTAAAAGTAAAATAGCTCTAGATACAAACTTAAATAATCTATGTCTAAAACTACCACTGTGAATATATGATAATAAGTGTCAAATAAAAACTGAATTTTTAAAGATTTCAGACTCCATGTGATGTAAACAACTGAAAAATAATGATATATATTAAGAAGTCAAATGTTTTCATAACAATTTTAGTCAAGGACACTCACAGGGAGAGACCAAGAAAGGCAAGTGTTCTTTATCCTTTCTTTTTTTCTTTTTTATTTCCAAATAAAGCAAGTTATAAGTCAAATGTTTTCATAACAATTTTAGTCAAGGACACTCACAGGGAGAGACCAAGAAAGGCAAGTGTTCTTTATCCTTATTTTTTTTCTTTTTTATTTCCAACTCTCAAAAAACAAATGTGTCAGAGACTTTTGAATCAATCTACATAAAAACTTGAGTACAGTCTGTCATAACAGATAAGATTTCATACACATTGACAAATAACACAAGATTACATATATTATAGACTTAGTTATTCTAGTCAACATTCTACACAACATCCAAAATACATGTATTGAAAAAAATCAGTAAGAACTCACCCATGAAATAAAGTGCCTGTGGAGAATAGATAAGGTAATTATCATGTCTTAATTCTTTCTAGCAGTGCAAAAAATACATCATATCACATTCACTGCACAAAATTCTAGAAAATTAAAGCTTCACAACATTACAGAAATTACACTATAAAAAACTGCTATACTAAACACATCATGTGGTCAGAAAATTCTTAAACACACACACACACACACACACACACACACACACACACACACACACACACGAACAACATTACAGAACAAACTATTATTTACTTATGCAGTGATTTTTGTCTGGTATGGCATTAGGCACCAGTATATGAACCAAATAGGATGCAGTTTACACTATAATAATAATAATGTGCAAAGTATTAAAGATAGTCAAAAAGTTTAATATGATGAATATAAAAATTATTTTTTATTTCAAATTCTATTTATACTGTTATAAACAGAATTTGAAATTTTATGTGATTTTATTTGAAACTGTAAATTTGTAAAATGAACATGAGAGAGAGAGNGATGTACTGGGCAGAAAGCAAAGTATGCGAAAAATTAACAAACCCAAACATGGATGTTTATTTTTCAATAATGGATAATATATTAAATCAGTGCTCTGTTACATTGATGATAGGATGTGACAATGCTGGTCACAAGTCCTACTTGACTTCCAGATTTTTGCACTTTTTTGTTACTTGTCGATTGCATTTTTTCACGCGAACGATTAATCAATCATTTATTTCATCAGTTGAAAGTAAAAACCATAGAAAAATTTCTCACTTAAAGTAAATTTTAATAACGCAAATAATAATAATAATAATTATTATTAATATGTATATTTTTTTATAATTGTGTCATAACCCTAGAAACTTTTAACATCTTTTGTGCACTGTGATGGATGAGTATCCTCTAATAAAGGGTTAATTTCACTGAAAAGACAGTTATGTTCCTCAGGGTGTGTGAAGATGTTTGTTTCTTCTAATTTTTATATCAAATAAATTATTCAGTGTGGTTTCTGTCATTGTCAATCTCATACTGCAGTTCAGTTATTAGCTTAGTGACAGCCAAGTGCAACATGTCAAGACTAATGAAACTCACTTCCTTTTCAATTTATGTTTTCTTATAAATCCTCAACTCTACCTGTATAAAACTGCTTATCAAATAGCTCCATAACCAGATGTTACAAGATGTGAGAATGGGTGAACCAGCAAGTCATTTCATTGAAAAAGACTAGCTGATCACTCTTTCATTGCCAGATGTCACTCATAGTGATGTGCTGGATATCCATATCCGTATCCATATCCGTGGATATCTGAGGGAAAAAAATCCGTATCTGTATCTGTTACTTTTTAGCAGATCTTTAACGGATCTTTTATCTTTATCTTTTAAGTAATGAATTTCATTACTTATATGAAATTTTAAAGATACATAGCAATAAAATACTAATAACTTCAATACTAAATACTTCAATTCAAATCACTTTTTATTTCTTAATTTAATATCACATATTTGGCACATTCATATTGCAAAAATTTTATCATGCAAAATTCATTTACTATCGTAAAATATTTCCATATTACACTACTAAACTTTTTTGTCGACAATGTTTTTATTTTAATTTAACTCAACACTCTCCAAAAATATAAACGGTAATCTATGCTATTCCGTGTCACACTAAACTATAAACAAAAACACGCGCAGTGCAAGTCAAAACACGTCGTGTTACTAACGCAAAGCGTCAACTATCAATCCAAGGTCACACGCACCGTGCCGACTGAGTACAAAAGTTGAGATCCGTATCTGTATCTGTATCCGCGGATCTAGACACTAATGATCCATATTTGTATCCGTATCCGCGGATATACATTTTTAACGATCTGGCACATCACTAGTCACTCACAATGACTGGTGAGGGGTGTTGCACCCTCTTGCATAACTGTGACTGTTACTCAAACATCTCCTTTCTGTTGTAATTTAGGGATGATAAAATTTATAGCATCTCTTTAGAAAGTGTGTTGAACAGTTTCCTGATGCTGTTGTGACAGTGATGCTGTCATAGAACTCTAGCAGAAAAATTGTAACTATTTTTGAAACACTATCCATAGTTCTCCCATGTTGAGATAAACATGCCTACAAAATTTTATTGACCTATTTCTAACAGTTTTGTGATCTAAAGTGATATGCTTTAATCACAGATATCCTGCATATTTGTTTTCCCAAGATAAAATTCTGCAAGTGCTTTTGTTCTCAGTATATTTTCATTTTTAAAGAGAATCTTTCATATATTGTACTATGGAAAGTTTTATTATTTAAAGATCATTTTTAAAAATGTAATGTTCAAGACAAACAGTCAAAAAACATTTTAGGATTTTAAAATTTTAAATAAGATTTTCTCTTATTTATTTACAAATAAACTAAAATATAAATACAGTAGAACCTCGATATACGACTTTAATCCATTCCTGATGTTTAGACTTATACCGAATTAGACGTATACCAAACCAACCTTTCCCATAAGAAGTAATGTAAAAATGATTAATCTGTTCTCATGTAAAAAAAAATGGCTGACTTTAAACACCTCGCTTTCCTGGCTAGTTCCTGCTTGGTTTTTCATGAGATCAGCATGTATCTTTTTAGCTTTCTCACAAATAGTTGCTTCTGATACGCTGTCTCCAGCACACTGTTTTTCAGTTACCAAAGCAAAAGCAATTTCTCAACATGATCTAATGTCTTCAATTTCTGTTTAGAAATTGATTTAACCCCTTTTGCAACATTAGCAGATTTAATTTCGCAATTTCTTCTGATTTTAATTCGTAAATAAAATTTTATTATTTTTATTAATCATGAATTGCAAAAAGGCAAATGAAAAGCAACAGAAAACTAAAAAATGATTAGGATCACAATGGAACTGATAAAAGAAATTATTGAGAAATATGAAGGTGGCATGCGTGTTCGAGATTTTAACTGTTTCATACCGTATTCCATGAACAATGATATTGACAATCGTGAAAAATAAAGACATTAGTCTTTATTTTCCAATGGCTCTTGAAAGGCCTGCCATGACAGACAATACATGTGGCTGCAGGATGTCACTAACCTACTGCTGGGCTGTCTCTTGTATCACAACTAGAGATAACCAGCTGTCATATATGATAGCACCCCAAACCATCACACCAGCTTTGGGGCAGTGTGCCACTCCAAAATGTAGGCAAGATTGAGGCATTCACCACAGGACCTCCAGACACAAACATGGCTGTCATCAGTGCCCAAACTGAATCTGGATTCATAACTGTAGATGACCTGGTACCATTCCTTTATGGTCCAATCCTGTTGGGACCAACACCATTCCAAATGGAGGCAATGGTGAATGGTGTCAATGGCAGCACACATAATGGCTGCTGCAATAACAAATGTTCCTCACCAGGCACCTTGAAATGGTATGGACAGACACAAGAGCCTGTAATGATAGTGCCACCTGTGTCCAGATGGTGTACAACAATACGGTTGGCTGTGTGCATGCTTGTTGGAGGACCAGTGGTCCTCTCAGGCTAGTGATCTGCCAAGGACATTCTGAGCCTGTGCACTGTGTGTATAAGCTCTCTCTCATCTACTAGTCCCAACACCTCCTCACAGTGTTGTCAGAATGGCTTAGGTGGACGGCTATTCAACAAGATCACCACCTGGCTTTTCTCAACCTGATGATCCTTCCCTCTCAAACTCAGTTAGTTGTTCATAAGGCATCTCTAGTGATATAGCATCCCTCTGCAACACGTAAATTACAAACAGGATGCCTTTGCATGCTTTTTTTTATAGGCCAAGGGGAATGCACTTTAATGTCCTCTGCTGGCATTATGCAATGAGCCATCAAGCTATAACTCTAATCATTTTCATATCTGCTTGAGACTTATCTGCATGCCAAGTTTTGCAGTGATATGACAATTCTTTCTTGGTGTGCTAATTTTTATAGCAAGAGTGTAATTCTTTTATATAAATTTTAAAATTTTATGGTAATTTATACATCTGTGAGGCTCTGGACAGGTCTGAATCCTCACTGAAATTCATGTCAAAATAATTTTTTTTAAAGAAAAAAATAGATGTTAGAAATAACTTTTTGTATGAAAATGGAACGCAAACTTTTAAACAATAGAAGAATGTAAGTCCATTGACCATTTCCGGTTGAGGATTGAATTAAACTTCAATTTTGACTTCTCCTGGGATCTAAGTTGAGATCTCATTACAATTAGTAACAAGTGGTCAATCACTTAGAAAGAGAAAACGAGGAAAGCCACCAATCGGAATGGGCAATCAAGGATGGAAATTAATAAAACCCCAGGAATTCAAGAACACGACAACTTCTCCCAAAAGTTCCAAGTGTCAGACCAATTGTTGTGTGTGAGTCTTGTGCCCATCTTTGTCTCTGTCTCTCATCCTCGGTTTGACATCTTCCCATCACTGAAAGTCAACCACATTGTCCCAGAGTCATCGAGAGAACTGTCATTCACGAACCAGGGACACTACTTCATGTACTATCTTGGAAAGGGGACTTGAAACTTCCAAAATCGTGGAAATCTTGTAAGCATTTTTTTCATGTCAATTAAACAGTTTCTTGTAACTATAGAGTCTGTCTCAGTGCTGATTGCCCACATATGAACTCTTCATGACACATCAACCCTTTTGACAAATTTCCATCCCTATCATTGTAAATATTTAAAACTACTTTAAATAATGTCATTTATTAATGAAAAATATCTACTTTCTACTATTATAGATAGACAGAAGACTTATAAATAAATAGATAGAGAAAACATTTCCAAAGAAAAACATTCTAAAACATATAAAATAAAGTTATACTACAAAAATGGATTTTGAATTGGATTTGCACTGAAGAGAAATGTACGTAAAACAATTATGGTACTGTACCTAGCAAAGATTCAGATAAAATATCTTTAAAAGTTAATGCATACTTTTCAAGTTTTTAAAAATGTTTAGTTTATGTAAGATTAAGTTATATACAATAAAAAATCCTTTAAAAAATATTGTAGTACAATCAGATCTCTAACATTCATAAAAAATAAAAATATGAGATTTAGTTAGACATCAAATCACATTTTTGATAAGTGAACTATCAAATTGTATATATAAAAAGTATAAAGTCTTTTTGTTGAAAACCTAGTTATTTTTTTACTATTATAAAAAAAAGAATATCCACCTTTATATCTTCTTTTGAAAGTTCCTTCTTAAAACAATATTCCAATTTTTCCAAAATCTTCTTTTTCTTCAATGGACTTAATGGTCTCAGGAGATTTATTCTAAATATATATATTTTAGTAGAAAAATCATATTTACATTTAAAAGTAATGAATTATTTCAAAACTACTTTACTTATTATTTTGTATTATAATTTTTTTTTTTTTTAAATGATTACTTATTACATATTTTTTATTTTATTTTACTGTTATAATGTAATAAATATTCTAAATATACAAATATCTTATTTAAAACACAATGTAAATGTTAATTATATTTAATTTCTATATTATCAAAAATGTTTTTACTGTTTATGAAATATTTAATGAGTAATAAATACTGTTAAAGAACATAACATGATTTTAGCATTTCTAGGAAAATAGCTACTTCACCAAATCTTCAAGGAGCTTAATAAAGAAGATTAAAAGAGATTTCATGACTTTCATCAGTATGAACTTCTTAATCATAAAGTAAAATTTTTATACAAATTTTTATTTCCGTATTAAATTTTAACTTTTAAAATTGTTAAATTAAAAAAAGTTATTCTTAAAGAGTATAATATTATTTATATTCATGATTAAAAAGTAATTTAATTAAGATTAAAGTTTAATTATACTGATGCCAATTTTATGTTAAATATTTACTATAAGATTTAATTTGTTTTTAATAAAAGGATGTTTTTAAAGTTTCACATATTATGATGGAGAAGAGCCTCAAAATAAAGATTGACTCTGCCATATGACTTTGTTGTGTCCTGAGTTGTGTGAAAAGTTTGAATTATAAAGACATCTTTTTTATATTTTAGTGTGTTTCTTCTAATCTTTTAAATTTTAATCATATATAAATTTCTTCTCAAATTTTATACTTTATAAATTAAAATACACTTTTCATACATATGTATATTTTATCAATTTAAAAAAGAATATATAATATAAATAGAGAAACTACATCATTCAGTGTATGTATATAGAAAAGATATATAGTTTTAATTTTATATACAAGTGGTACAAAAGTAGGTATACAGTTGTGAATTTGAGAAAAACAGATGTATGGTGTTCATTATTATTATTTTTATCTTTTATTTCATATTCCTTATTTGTGATTTAATTTATGTATGAAAATAAATGTTTTTTCTTCCATGTTTATTTCCTGCGTATTTTTTCTGTAATAACAATTGTGCACCTACTTTTGCATCCTTCTTTACTGGTATAAGCAGGATCATGCTAATAGATGAGCCTCTCAATTGCCTCAGGCACCAAGTTGAAAGGGATATTAAAAAAGCATCATAATGTTTATAGAAATATAAGTACACTCGCATTATTCTAAGGCTTGCCTCAGCTGCCAAAATTATTATAAGTAGTTTTCAATGTACATATATATATATATATATTAAATACACAGTGATAAATATAATTACATAAGTTTAACATACCTACATTGTTCTTCCAGATTTGTTGATGTTAAGTTGAAAATTTTGCTTTCTTCATAATTTAAAAATTTTCGTATATCTGATAAATTAAGAAATATTTTTAAAAAGTAAAATATTTTATCATCATCTATATTATTAGAAAATTGAATAATATATTGATAATGATTATATAATAATTATAAGAGCATGTATGATGGTATATTTATTTTATATTCATGTCTGTAATTAGAATAAAATATATTTATTTTTTTTAATTAAATAAAAAGGTGTATAGTATAAAAGACATATATTGATGCACAGAATAAGTATTAAATCATGAATATAGAATATAAGTGGTATCCAGAAAAAATGTTATTGTCATATATCTATACTACATTATAAATTTTATTTTCTTTAAAACCTGACATGTTTTCTCTATTGTCATACTTATAAGACTGATGCTTGTTTATATGTAAATATACTTTATAACAACTAAAATATAAAAAAGAAATTAAAAATGTATAGTCCAAATATAAGATGCAAATATTATATTTTTCTAAACACTGATAAATAAAATGATTATCTTCTGACGTTATAAGTGTACTGAATAATCTTCCAGAATTGGATTGATGAAATATGGCAATGCAATACTGGGGTGATCTGCAAGGGAGGTTCTTCCTAGAAGTCTTTCTATAGAAAACTGACCCCTATTTAGGCCTTAGACATGTGAAAAAAACCCAGAAAATTCTATGTAGTTAGCTTGTTGGTGAGATGAAATCTTGTGTCCAACTACCAGTGTTCAGTCATCCACTGGGTGGGTTGAATAATCTTTCAGATATTTAAAAAAAAATGTAAACAGAGACTAAAAAAATATTCTTTCCTATGATATATGATTTAATCCAGTATTTAAAATTCATCTCAAATACAAGATATTCATATATTTATTGGATCATAAAAGATATAGTTCAAAATAATAGAATAGAATACTGTTATGGTAAAATATAAGAAATATATATGAAATATCTTTCAATTTAAATATATTTTTATATACTTTAAAAACTGTAATTAATGAACAATAAATAATATTTGTTAAATAGAATCTATACTTTTAAGATTCAATATTCATTATTAATTTAATATTTATTATTAGTTTGTAAAATGTTTAATTTACAAATATTTTTTAAGTAATATCTTTATTGTACTTAGAACTTTATTTAACTTCGTTTATTGTAATCCTAAATTATAGCTTCAGTGTAATTATCATTTATTAAAATATGGTTTAATTCTAAATGTTTTAAAAAATAAAATAATAATGTAAGAGAGTATCTTTAATATAATATAATCAATTAACATAGAGATTAATTAAAAAATTAGTTATCATATTAAATTCATAATAGATATCTATTTTAGTGCATTTCTTTTTATTTTTTCATTTCTTAATGTAAACAAAATATCATTTTGAAAATCTAAATTTAAAATTTTGAATTATTTCATCTAAATTCTTTATTTCTTTTATCATCATCAACTATCATAGAATCTATTATTTTTAATCAATGAAGTTAATCAATGTATCCAATCAATGTAATCAATAAACAGTGAGTGAAATTTAAAAAATACTAATGTTTTCAACCTAGTTAATGGGTCATCTTCAGGCATGAACAGCTAACAACTTGATGGAATTTGACAGTTGAAAATGAAATTAGTTTCAACTCAAAGTCAAATTCCATCAAGTTCAATTACATCACACATCCATGTCAAAAAATATTTAACCTTAAATTTTACAAAAACTTAACATTATTCCTCTGTCTGAGAAGATGAATTTATAAAGTATAAATTGAATGTAATAATTTAAAAATTTGTTTCAAGTGTAATTTTATAATTACGATTTGTAATTATGTTTAATAACTGTGATTGTAATTGGTTGTTTTTAAATAAATATAAAGGTTTATACTTACATATTGTTATTCTATATTACTATATTCTATTTTTTTTTAGCACAAAAATGATCTCTATATCAAAAATAAGCTTTAGCTGTTAGAAATAGCTGCTTGATTCAGGAAACTAAAACCCTTAATAAATAAAACATTTTCAGTTATTATATATCTATCTTCAGTATACAAAAAAAAAAATTCAATAAAATAGAATAATGTAGACCATAAAATATAATGGAATTCCTCATTTTAGAATATACTATAATTTTATTCTGCAACATTCTATTCTGTTGAATGAATCTTTATATGCTGAGAACAGTCATGTAATTAATTTAAAATGTTCATTTATTAAGGTTTTTGCCTTCTGAATTAAGCAGAAATCTTGTTTATTTATTTATGTATTAGTTTTGTCTCAATTTCTATAGTTAAAATACACTTATGCACAGCTAAATAAATCATTGGTGTATTAAAATCATGATATTTTCATTTCTTTTACAGTTTTAATTTATTAATTTAACTAAGTTTTGTTATTATCAATAATAAATTTTAAAAAAAAGGATACACAATTTTTTATGTTTTCTTAGAAGTGGAATTTTTAATTCTTTAGCTAAAGGAGAATAGTTATTTCCAATTCTTTCACTTGGAGGTCGATGGAAGTTTTGTTCTTTAAATGGTACTGCTAGTGTCAATGATTGACTTTGAAGAAGAGGAGGATATTCATCATTTCTCCTTAATTTCTAAAATATAGCTTAGTTAGTTAATTATTTCAAAATATGAATAATTAATATAATGATATTTTTAAAATGTAATTTTATTCAATAATTATCAACTAATTGCAATCAGTAAGTTACAATGAATTAAAAATCTTTAATTTAGATTAAAATTACAAAATAATAATTGCAATTCAAATCACATTACAATTAATCAGTAAAAGATTGAATCAATCACAGTATGATTCCTATCTCTGACAATCACTACGAGGTCTGTTCAAAAAATATGCAGACTGATATCATAAAACAAAATGTACTTTATGTAGAAGTTACATGTCTGGGTCCCCTTCAAAGTACTCTCCTTCCCAACTCACACACTTATCCCAACAGTGTTTCCACTTGTTGAAACAGTCCTGGTACGCTTCTTTTGTAATGTCCTTCAGCGCCTTCGTCACATTTGCCTTAATCTCTGGAATCATCTCAAATCTTCTTCCTTTCAAGGGCCTTTTGAGTTTGGGGAACAAGAAAAAGTCACAAGGAGCAAGGTCAGGTAAGCAGGGGGGTGGGAAGAACAGTGATCGAGTGTTTGGCCAAAAACTCACGAGTTCTGAGGGGTGAATGGGCTGGAGCATTGTTGTGATGGAGAAATCAGTCGCCACTCCTTCACATTTCTGGCCTTTTGCGATGGGGACGCCATGTCCCTCAAACGTTTCAGAACTTCAATGTAGTAAGTCTGTTTACTTTGGAGCATTGGGGGAGGTACTCATGGTGAACAACACCAAAAAAAAAAAAAAAACAAACTGTCATCATCACCTTGACATTGAATCAAACTTGGCAAGCTTTTTTGGGTCTAGGGGACAACTTCAAACATGCCATACACTTCATAGCAACATCACTGTAAGCTGTGTTGAGCATAGCAAATGTTTCAGTCACAGATTTTCCAAGTTTAACACAAAATTTCACAGCAAGTCGTTGCTCCATCAGGTCATTCATTCTGAAATCCAACAAATGAAAAAATTGCACTTCACTATAAACCGTGTAGTTAATCAACAAATAAAGATATCTGTAATCGGTTATATACTTTAA
>NW_019386947.1:0-2331 GCF_000671375.1 Centruroides sculpturatus | reverse complement strand
AAGAAGTGAAGATAGTGAAGGAAATTAAATTTTTAGGAGTTACATTCACACCTAATCTCTCGTTCGAAAAACATTATAAAAATTCACTAAGTAAAGCAAAAATTGCAATAAATAATTTAATTGGTCTATTCTGCAAGACAAAAATAAAGAACATACGTATACATTTTCAGTTATTTAATTCGATTGTGATGAACTCAATGGGATATGCTGCCCCAATTTGGAGCATGGAAAAATTTAATGACTTTGAGAAAATACAGAATATATTCATACGTAAGATATTCCAGCTGGAATACAATATCCCGGGTAGTGCCTTAAGATTAGAAACACATAGATTCAGAATAAATACTATACTAATAAAAAGATATTTAAAGTTTTTACAAAAAATTATTAAGGCTGAAGATATAACAACAAAATTGCTGTTCTTACTACATCACAAATCAAGGGAAACAGACTTAAGACGAAGTTGGATAATTCAGTTATCGAAGATAGTTAATAAATATGGATTTTCTATTAAACTGGTTATGGATCGTAATTATGATATAGAGCAATATAGTAAAGAAATAATACATAGAGTTATGGAATACTCTATTATCCAAGACGTGGAAGATATACGAAAACGAGAAAATACAAGCTGGTATGCAACAATTTTAAATTATCCTGTAAATAACAACTATATATTGACAAATCTAGCTTTTAACATCAAAAAGTTTTTTATACAGCTTAGGCTAAATAAATACGGAATAATTATAAATGATAAATATATAGACTATACCCAATCTAAATGTCCAAATTGTACTAAACCTTTATCTAGAGTTCATATTATATGTGAATGCTGTAATGAAAAAGATAAAATACAAAGGCTCCAAATGCAACCGCTAGTCAACTGTAACAGTGAGATGAAAATGTTTAAGACTTTTGACAGAGCTAATACTAACACGATTTATATGTTATATAACTATGTTAAACAATTTACTAAATGAAAATTGTAACAAAATATTAATGTAAATTTAAAAATTAGCAAATAGAATATATTAATGTTAATAAGACGAAAAAAAATTGAGATGTTAAATTAATACGAGTTTATGTAAAACTAAACGCCCTTGTAACAGGCAAAAGCCTATTACGACAAATAAAGATTATTATTATTATTATTATTATTTTTATCTTTTTTTTTTTACAGTAGACTGCATCCTATGTCTTCTAGTTAGAAGAATCTTGACACAAATTTATTGAATGATAGATCATAACATAGTTCTGATATGGTGTGGTTCAGACTTAACATATGACAGTTCACTTGTAGTATTGCAAAATAAAATTTTTCAACTCCATTTTACAATAATTGGAAATCTAAAAAGCTATCAGAGACAGTTTTAATGATTCTGATTGTCAACACGTAAGATATTCAGAAGAATATGTAAAAAAAAGTAAAATATGTATGGAGAATGCAGAATAGTATAAAATTTAATCTATAACAAAAATCTTTCACACTATAACAAAAATAT
The DNA here is from genome assembly GCF_000671375.1 of Centruroides sculpturatus. Taxonomy (NCBI): domain Eukaryota; kingdom Metazoa; phylum Arthropoda; class Arachnida; order Scorpiones; family Buthidae; genus Centruroides; species Centruroides sculpturatus. Next base: position 829 of record NW_019386947.1, on the reverse strand, counting down.
TCACACCCATCATTACATCACTTGAGTTTTTATTTAACACTAACTATATAAATATAGTTTATATATTTCAGCAGTTAAGCTACCAAAAATCTTTATTTCAAGTATTACTAAATTTCATGAAAATGCATTTTGGGTACAAGGTCCCCTCTCCCAAACAAACAACTTAAATTTAATAAAAAGTTCATATAAATCCTATCCAATTGATACAAAAACATTTTTTTAAAAAAACATCAAAAAAAGATGATTGCCTAATACATTCTCATTCACTCCACACACAATTTTAAAAACTGAAGTTAATTTTTGTTCAGAATGAAATTGATCATAAACTTTCCAAAACTTTTTGCATGCACTTTAAATGTTTATTTTAATTAAACAGACAAATTTAATTTGGTTTAATTAAAATAAACATTTAAAGGGAATTGTTTTTTAAGGATGTGTTTGTGTCAATTGGATAGGATTTATATGAACTTGCTGTTAAACCTAAGATGTACAGTACATTGAGAAGATCTTGTTCCTGAAATGCATTTCCATGAAATGTAATAATACTTAAAACTAAAGGTTTTTGGCAAGCTGTAATACATTAACTATTTGTATATGGTTAGTATTAATAACAAAAATTTTTCAATCCAACAAAATTATAGTATCAATAATTCAAATATAAGTTTATTACACAACTTGACAACAGCCATTCAACATGGCTGGAAGCATTTTATTTGGTAGAGTTTTGAAGGATTAAAAGGTTTCTTAGGTAAAAGGTAAATTACATTATCCATTCAGTATGCAGTGGTGTATAGTGCCATTTATGAGTTTGTTTGTTTGTTTGTTAAAA
>NW_019386946.1:7792-19858 GCF_000671375.1 Centruroides sculpturatus | reverse complement strand
TTTATGGTAATGCGTATTATCAATAATGATTAAACCATGAGTATGTATTACAAGACTTTTTATTTTACTAATTATTTTGAAACATTTATAAATTTATGTAGCAAATGTTACGGTTTCAACGAGCAAAAATTATTGACAGCTTCACAATGCAGGCTGCAATTTTAAACCATATTTTTAATTTATTTAATTTTAAAATATATGCTCTCCACCTCAAATTAGTACTGTAGTGTCTTGCCCTGTATATCATACTTTTATAATAGCGTAGTAAATTGAAGTTCAATATTTTATACAAAAATTCAATTTTGATATAATAATACGCATTTTATTGCGAAGGAAATTTAGTGAATAAGATAGAAAATAGTAACTTAATAATAAAAAATAAATTCCATATTTTTCAATTTTCAAATATTTCAAGTATTAAATTTGGAAGGGGGAGTTATGCTTGATTGAAAGTACCTTTCCAAAGTGGTCAATAAACTAGAAATGCTTAACACAGAATATAATCTTCTAAAAATTGAATAAGTACCGGAGGGCATCGATAATAATGACCACCTTCGGTAGCACACAGGAAATTATTACATAACAGCCAGCATAGTACGTTTACCTCTACGTAAAAAAAGTTTATTCTGAAATATAAAACATATTGAATTACTTGAACTATACTTTATTTGATTAAATCCAATTTTAATATATTTTTAAAAATATATTAAGATGGAAAAAAGATTCCGAAAGGTTCAAACTGCGGAGTGATGATCCATTACATCCATCGAAACGCTCAAGAATTTCCAGACCCGGAATCCTTTGAACCGAATAGATTCTTGCAAGAAAATTGTGTTAAACGGCATCCTTATTCATATATACCTTTTTCTGCTGGTCCCAGAAATTGCATTGGTATGTCATTAAATCGAGCATAAATTTCGCTGATTATAAATTTTAATAAATACTTCTATTTTATGTTTTCAGGTCAAAAGTTTGCCTTACTAGAAGAGAAAACAATACTAACGAACATTTTAAGGAATTTTACTATAAAATCTATAGATAACGACGTTAACCCGATTATCGGCATCCTTTTACATCCTCAAAAGAAGATACGAATTAAATTTATACCCAGAAACTTGAATGGATGGAGGAACACTATTGATAAACAAAACTCTTTTGCTAAATGTTTTTTATAATGTTATCGCTTTTTTGAATATATTACGAAATTTATGGCACACATTAGGAATCAAAATTTATACCATTCAGATTATATTTTCTTCAAGTTTAATCTTTTCTCTTTAAGCATATATTTCATGTAATTAAATGCTTGATAATAAATATTATATATTTAAAATAACATTTTCAGCCTCATGAAATAAACCATCCTCAGGTGTAAATGAGTTCGAACATATTTTATGAAAGAATCATAAATAAATTTTTACTTGAAGCAATTTTTTCATCTTAAATGTCTTTATTTGGATAATTTAAAACTAATCTTAAGAACTATGAAAAATTCTAAAGTTTATGAGANAAATCAATGATTTTAAACTTTTGTCGTCAATAATATCAAAATATCCGTTAAGTCAGAATCAAATTATTACAGAAAATAGTTTTGAAATTCTACGAGTATAAATAATATAAATACTTTTATATTATTTTCTACCACTATAATTTAATTCTTAATTATAAACTTCAATTTTAGTAATCTTGGTAAAAGAAATAACTTTTTTTAATTTGAATCTGTCCACGCATATTTAATTTATAATTTTTTTATCCATTACTATAATATTTAAAAAAATCAACTTTTAATGCTGTATTTAACAAAAAACCATAGAAACTATTTTCATAAAATCTTTTTATGAAATATTTAATTTTAAAGTATTCATATTTAACAAAGTATTCATGAATATGAATTTGAAATAAGCACAAAAATTGAGTGTGATGGTATATTAATATTAAAAGTAACCAACCATAGAAATAGTACATTTTGAAGGAGCTTCAGTATGTTTTGAAATTTCATTGCGGCAACTCTGACGAGGAGTCCAATGAATGTCACCGAACCTGGAAATGAGGCAACCAGGAAAGACACAACGAATAACTATAATTTTCTCTTATAAAACCGGTGTTGTCCGAGTTTATAAGAGAGAAATATAAAACATAATTATTAATTTTACGAAAATACTGTTCAAACAAAAAAATATCCGAGACCTTAGATGTAACAACTTGACATCAATAGCAAGAAATAAAATAAAATAAAATTAAATAAATAAATGCAGTAACGAGTTGCTTAACTTTCCCGGAAACATTTAAAATTTTGTTGGCGCCATCTGTTATGATATTTTATTAAAAACTTTATATATTTTCAATTATTATAAAATGGCAAAAAGCTTAATTTTGAGGGTAATGGGTTTATAATGGGTTTTATAAAAAATTAGCAATGCGATAATAACGAGTAAAATTTTTTGACTCAATTCAAAATAAATCTATAAATACCTTTTTGGTTGCTGAGATTCGCTTTAATTAGCAAACGTTTTAACCTCAGTCTAATAGGTTAAAAACGTTTTCACCTAAGTCTAATAGGTTGAAAACGTTTTCACTCAATGCTCACACATGCTTCGTGCTACCAGTTGCAGTAATTAAGTGAATATAATATTTGATTTTTAAACTATATTCTTTTTTAATACTATTTAGTTTGTTATTCCTTTAAAAATTATTACTATATTTTATGTTAGAAATGCATACAGCTGGCGCTACTTCTGAAGGCAGGAGTCAGATGTAGGCAGAAATTAATTAATGTATAGAAATTAAATCAATATTTGGAGATGATATTATGATATTATCTAAATTAGGTTTATGATAACGAAACTGTCGAGTTTCAGAGCAATTGGTTAAATGGCCTAGGAGTGCATAGCGAACGAAAAACAAACATCGTCTTTTATGTAGTTATATCGATTTCGTGACCATTTTAAGCTAAGTATTATAAATTTGATAGGTAATGAGTAGTTGTATTCTAGATCAGTAATTTTCAAAAGCCAGTCCATAAAAATATTTCATTTGTCCCCAGGAAAAAATTTGACTATTAATTAACGACGTCAGCACAAGTGAAATTTAAATGGTAATCAAAATTAACTCTATATAAGGATTTATTAGCATAATAAATAAGCATAATTTATAATCGCATATAATTACTAGTCCACGATGAGAAAAAGGCTCAGAAACACTGTTCTAGATTATCCACGTACTGTACTTTACTTCAACTAGGTCAGCGGTTCTCAACCTTTATTGACTTGCCTAACTCTTGTTAACCCATTTTCATAAGTTTTATTTTTCGTGTTCGTCAAACAGTCTTAGATTATTATACAGTACTGTAAAATTACATATATTTTTATTTAAACTAAGAATCGAGTGCCGTACCGTCGCCAGAGGCCTCAACGGAGAGTCCGAATATTCTTATAGTGCAATCGCTATTATTAATTTTTTTCGGGTACCCCATGTTGAGAATCGCATACTCTATTGAGTAAACTTTATGCTTAAAATAAAAAGTAATGATAAAATAAATTTGGAAGAGTGATTAAATTCTCATTTCTTACACGTTATTATAGCGAAAATATTTTCTCTTTATTCTAATCTTTATGATTTTTTTAGATATTTTTTGTTTAACAATATAGAGGAGGAGTCGCCAACTCAAATGCAGCAAAGAGCCAGTCAAATAGATGTATATCAGACGCAGGTCGAATTCAATATTATTCGGTAAACTGAAACATACTGTAATTGAAAAAAGGCTGTAGCAAATGTCCGTTTGTTACTTTAACGACTTTGTAAACAGTTAAACGTTTGAATTTCTTCTGTATCTTGTTCTCGCAATATGTTAGAAACATTGATCTTTAGAAAATAAATCATCAAAGCCGCGGGCCGGATATGAAGCTTTAACGGACCGTATCCGGACCGTACTCTACGCAAGGATCGCTGTGTAGAGTAGTGATAATCACTGAATATAAGACAATGTCAAGGTTATTTTCACAGAATTTATTTACCAGAAACTTCAATACAAATTGCAATGTTTGAAACGAATCTGAAGAACTTTTCAATTACACTGTCCTTCCCAGATACCTTCCTATAAATATTAAATCAATAAAAAACAGATTTACAATGAATTTTGACGTAATAAATTAATAACATATACTAATCTAAATTTATTGCGTATGCATATATATGTTTTAAATTATAATCGTATAAAGACTATATAAATATCATCTGTACTACTTTATACATGTACTATGATAACAAAATCCGCTTATAACCTTAAACTATCACTAAAATCTTTAAACAATAAATGAAATCTTACAGCAAATTGTGTGCAACTAAGTCCTTCTTCACAAGGACATCTGAACTGGTAAATATCGTACTTCATATTATCTCTCACGCTGCATTTTTCTCCTGAAAATTGCAAATTTTAAACATTTGTCTTCACAATTAATAGAAATTTTCTAATTTCTTACCTTGTTTCAGCATAGGGAAACATTTTGGATCAGTATAAGAATTCACTTGTTTACAACAATATCCAGCAGGACAGTCGGATTGTTGTAGGCAGTCGGCATTAATCTAAATTTGAGAAAAATAAAATTTATAATTAACTTTCATTAATTAATTTGAATTGTTAACAAAAACTTACCTCTGCTATAGCAATTGCCAAAACGACCAACGCAATAAAGTATTTCATATTGATCTGTGAGAATTAAATACAAAACTGTTATGATATCAACTCTTCCGTCCTTATTTAAACAAATATTCAATGGGATTTAGCAGATGGGTCATTATCTGAACTCATTTTAATTTCTTTATCATTGCAACATATGGAATGCTAATTAGTTTACACGTAATACCGTATATAAAATTATATTATTTATTCAGCAATTATTGTTGATGTTATATAAAAGTAGAACATATGTTACTTAAAATTAAACGATAAAATAATTATTATCATATCTGATTAGATTTCATTTTCATTTGAGTAAAACATAATAATCTACTGGGCTTTATGTAATGATCATAGATAATATAAATTATCTTTCAAAAGTTAAAAAATTGTATTATAATAAAATGAAATTTTTACAAAACTTTTAATTGATTTTATGGTAATGCGTATTATCAATAATGATTAAACCATGAGTATGTATTACAAGACTTTTTATTTTACTAATTATTTTGAAACATTTATAAATTTATGTAGCAAATGTTACGGTTTCAACGAGCAAAAATTATTGACAGCTTCACAATGCAGGCTGCAATTTTAAACCATATTTTTAATTTATTTAATTTTAAAATATATGCTCTCCACCTCAAATTAGTACTGTAGTGTCTTGCCCTGTATATCATACTTTTATAATAGCGTAGTAAATTGAAGTTCAATATTTTATACAAAAATTCAATTTTGATATAATAATACGCATTTTATTGCGAAGGAAATTTAGTGAATAAGATAGAAAATAGTAACTTAATAATAAAAAATAAATTCCATATTTTTCAATTTTCAAATATTTCAAGTATTAAATTTGGAAGGGGGAGTTATGCTTGATTGAAAGTACCTTTCCAAAGTGGTCAATAAACTAGAAATGCTTAACACAGAATATAATCTTCTAAAAATTGAATAAGTACCGGAGGGCATCGATAATAATGACCACCTTCGGTAGCACACAGGAAATTATTACATAACAGCCAGCATAGTACGTTTACCTCTACGTAAAAAAAGTTTATTCTGAAATATAAAACATATTGAATTACTTGAACTATACTTTATTTGATTAAATCCAATTTTAATATATTTTTAATCATTATAAAATCTTTATAAAGAATTTTTTTTCTATTCTTAAAGTGTTTATATTTGCTGATACTTGTTTAATATACTATACACAGTTTTTATTGTCGCCATTAAAATTATTAAAATTTTAATATTGCTAATAATTTAATAGACTTATTTTAAATCTTGTATTTTATTACTTCCGGAATAAACGTCTTAAATTAACGATTTATTAAAGTAACCAATAATTTCATCCAAACATAATATACAATATTTAAAAATAGTGAATAAATTTCTAAAAATTGCCCTTTAGCTATCAAGGAGGTTCACAGAACTCTTCACGTTTTTATGGCAGAATCAATTGAAACACGAAATTATATTTTTCTGTAATTTTTTAAAACTTTTTTAAAACATGATATTATATTTCTCTGTAAAATATACTAACAAAAAAAAAATAATAAGTTCGGGGTATAAAATGACTTTCTTAGTGAAATCGAAATGACCTTTCATTTCGATTTGGAGTTACACAAGGAATATAATTGATAATTACGACAAACAATTATACATTCCGATAAGACTATGTTTCGGATAATTAATAACCGTTTTGGGGATTTGTTATCGAATCGGAGAAACCACAGGAATTTTTAGGGGGATGATAGTCCATTTGGATCTGTCAGGTTACGTCTCTCATCACCCAGCTGCCCGTTGTGAGCCTATTTTGTTTCAAAAAATGCCTTCAAAAAAAGGAAAGAGTTTTTAAAAATAATAACTAATTAATTAGATATCACTTTTAATGAAGTTATTAGAATTTAACAGGTAAAGTTCATTGATATCATACAAATTACATTTTTAAAAAATACATAAATGTGGAAGATTTTATCCTGAACTGAGTTTTCGTCTCGTCAAAGTTGACAATGTTCGATTCTGTATTGTTTATTTTTTTTAATATATATTTTTAACTAATGAATGAATTAATATATTTCAAAACTTAAAGGTTTTCGACCTTTCTGAAAATTTTCTTTCTGTGTAAAATTAGAACACGACNTTAATAACAATGTCTGAAATGTTATTAATTTAATACACCTAAGTACTCGATGAAGACTAAATCCTCTTCCTCTCCCCCCGCGAGGGAATTTTGAAAAAGCCCTTCTTATTGTGCATTGCCATTGCATACCCTACTAAAAGTCAGATAAAAACAAACACTCGCATCTAAAAAAGTACAGTAGAAGCCGTTCTTCCGGTTAAGCCCTAATGCTCTTCCTCTCCCCCCGCGAAGGAATTTCGAAAAGGCTCTTCTTAGTGTGCATTGCCATTGCATACCCTACTAAAAGTCAGATAAAAACAAAAAAATTGCATCTAAAATAGTACAGTAGAAGCTGTTTTTCCGGTTAATCCTTAATGCTCTTCCTCCCCCTCCCCGCGGGGGAATTTCGAAAAATCCATTCTTAGTGTACGTTTCCATGACATACCCTTACTGTGTACCAAATTTCACCTCTTTAGGTCAAGCGGTTTGCTCTGAGCGATGATGAATCAGTCAGTGAGTCATTCAGTCAGTCAATCAGTCAGGACAAGCAATTTTATATATATAGATAATGTCAAAAGTTTTATGATACAATCCCATAAATAAATTGTGTATGACGCCATCTGTTATCAATATTAACACAATAGTATGATTAATAACATAAAAGTTATTTTTTAAATAAAATCTCTTAACAGTCAGGAAATTATACAACTCGTTACTGGTTTTTTTAAAGATATTAAGAACTTAGTTTTTAAGTTATCTGATATTATCAAGAATAAAAACATGCCAAACAAAAATTAAAATCATGTAAAGTGAAATTTTTGAAATGAATTCCAATAATTTAAGTGTTAAAAGCAATTTTTGGGTAATAAAACAACTTTAATTTCTATTACTTATAATAACTGTTTTATATGCAAAACTTATTTTTTTTTTAATTTTCGATAAAGTAATTTATATAATAAAATGAAAAAGTTAGTTCTTTTCAGTTACGATTTAGACTTTTTTATTCGTATCCGGACAGCATCTTTGCCTTACACATTAATACATTACATTATATTGGGTTTTTGATTTTTTTAACTTCTACACTGCATCGAATGAATTTTAAAAAAGTCAATAATTTCTATNTGTATTTTAATTTTTGAATATTTATTGACATTAATTTTTTTATAATAAAAATAATTAAGTTACTTTCATTTAGAAAGCATTTTATTCCGAACGAGCAGTTATTTATTGTGACATCTTCATAATGCCGGGCTGCAATTTTTCGTCACAATGCATTTAAGTTTAGTAGTGTCTTAAATCCTGTACATCATACTTTTCCTGTTAACAGTGGGAATTTACAGGTCTACAATTTTTTAAATTGCAGCCCAAACCCTTGTTGTTACATAATGATATTGCTTTTACAGAAGATCATGTAATTAGTCAACTGTAAAAATTTTCAATCGTAGGCAGATTCCTACTTCACCTATGCATAAAAACGTCTCTGTTCTGTATATAGCTAACTTTTATATTGAAAAGGTAACATTTATAGAAAAAATAAAATTATTAATTTAATACTTTGTTTTATGATTTATAAAAATCAGAAACAGCTATGGGAATCCAGATGAATGTGCAAAATCAAGGGAGTTTAGAGTACGTAGACGCTCTCGACTTGTAAGTGTGATTATATAAAGGTCCCTGGTAAAGTCTTTTTCTAATTAAGATGTTCTGTTTAAATATATATAAGAGGAATTGGATTAATATTTAATTATTTTTAGCGTCAGAGAGATAATTACAAAGAGAATATTTGAAAGAGCTGTCATTCCCAATTTTCTATTTTATGTGAGTGCTGAAGGAAGAAAATTCAAAAAATGTATAAAAATAATGAATAGTTTTACTATGCGAGTAAGAAAAGAAGCAAATTAAAAATAATATTTAATTTTTAAATTTTAATTATTATTATATTATTTTTTTATCCATTTTATCGCAGGTGATAGAAGCAAGGAAAAAAATTTTAGAAAATAAAAAGAACGAGAAGAAAATCTCAAAGGAAGATCAATACTTGAATATAAAACAAAGAAAACCTTTCTTGGACACTGTTCTGGATTGCTATTTTAAAGATCCTTTTTTCACTTTGGAAGATGTGAAGGAAGAAGTCGACATATTTATGTTTGCTGTAAGTACTGTATTTCGTTTCACATAAAACGTATAAGTTCCATAACTTCTGATATATTACTTTAAAGGGGCACGATACGACAACTTACGGTTTGATCTGGATATGCTATTTGTTGGGAAATAATCAACATGTTCAACAGAAACTGATAAAAGAAGTTGATGAGGTATTTGGAGGTGATATCGAGAGAAATATAACTCACGATGACATTAAAAAAATGAAATACATGGAATGTGTTATTAAAGTAAATATTTAAAAAATTTTTATTAATAATTTTAGTAATGATAGTTAATATTAATAGGTCAAATATTGAATACAAAGAAACAATCATTTTAATTTTAATTTTAAAATAGTTATATGAAAAGTTTGTCAGTGTGCTTTAAAGGAACCCAGCTGCTCCATTGTGAGTCTGGCCGAATCCATAAAAAGAGGCCCTCTTGGTGCCCACAGTACGGAAAGAGTTAATTAATAAATGAAAATATAAAAACATGTGCTTTAAAGTAAAACTTATTCATTGTAAATTAACAGAATAATTATTTAATAAATAATTTCGTTGTTTGTTTTAACAGTGTTTTCCCTTCCATTTTTGGCTTTTTTATGTGGGCAGTATGAGGGTCATTTTTTAAAACTTATCTATTGTGACGCTGGTCTTACCTCTTGTAGGAACAGCATTACAATGGAGTAGTTGGGTGTGTGAAATTGGGTTCGACATATCCGGATGGACCACACATGAAAAATTCTTGGTTACACGATTTACTGGAATTTGATCATTGTTTCCCCAGAAGGAAAGCTGAACCTTAAAACAATGGCCATTAATTTCTATTTAATAATTTTGAATTTTAAAGAAGCATATTTTTTGAATTAGGAGAGCTCTAGAATATACACCCCAGTGCCTATGATTGGAAGAAAATTAACGGAAAGCATCGAGATTGGTTGGTATTTCTATATATTTAATAAAATTAATCACCTTTTAAATACAGTATAAATATTAACTTTTGTTTCTTTTCGCTCTGTCAGCACAAAGAAGGCTCTTTTTATCATCATGGGTTTGGTCAGCTCCATAATAGAAGCGTCAGGTAATGAGGGAGAGAGTGGAACATATCCAGGATAGATGGCCTATTAAAAACTCGCGGATTCGATTCCGAGTCCACCTAGAGCAGTAGCGCCATACTATTTAAACTTATATCTTTTTTACTTCGTTACAAACAAAATGTGAAAAATAATAATAAAATTCTTGTGTGCTATCTTTATATACTTATCTTTACCAAAGAAAGACTCCAAAGAAAAACTTTTACTGTCATCTAGATTGTCATAAATTTTTACTTGAAGCAATTTTTTCATCTTAAATGTCTTTATTTGGATAATTTAAAACTAATCTTAAGAACTATGAAAAATTCTAAAGTTTATGAGACAAATCATTTTTTTTACATATTTGATTTGATTAATTGAAAAACCTCTAAAATATTACAGATTTTTATAACTATTATTCCCAAATATAAAAATAACTTAAGTTAATGATTAGTTTAGTTGCTATAAAAATATTTAATATTTATCAGGGCCTTTTTAATCATGTCAAAAAAACTAATTACAAGTAATGTAGAATTTATGTAGATCTAATTTATAGATTCTTCAAGCATAAGATTAGAAAAAATTCATTCAATTAATTTGGTTTGGTTTATTTGATTATGGCAACGTGACACCTGGTTAACGCATCAAATTTCAGATTGCAAAAAGTACTACAATTTAAACAAGTTTCCAGAAAGGTAAAGTTAATATTTTTTAAAACCATCATCCGACCAATGCTGCTCTTTGGCTATGAAACATGGCACGTACATAGATTCACTGAACACAAATTGCGAGTGTTTGAAAACGAAGAATCTTTAGACCCGTGCGGAATAATAGAACTGGTACTTGGATAAAGATGCACAATGAGGAACTACATCGCAAAATGACGACTATGACATCATACAAACTATTACACTAGAAGGACAGGACAAGTAGCCTGCACCGATCCGAATCGACATGTACACAAAGTGCTGACCGGGGAGCCTCAGGGTAAACGACCTGTAGGACGCCCTTCAGTGCGATGAAAAGATGGATTGGAGACGGATCGACAGTGGGTGTACTGCCTGTCTGGATGCAAGAGGCATAAGACAGGGAAAAATGGAAGGAGAGATTGTCGCGGCGGTTAAGGGCCCAAGAGGCTCAAATAACCATTGAATAATAATAACGTCACACGCAAATGCTCCGAGACAGAATGCTCCAGAAGAACTTTTATATGAAACTGACTCCTATTTAAGATATAAGTATTTAGGTGAAGATAATCCGGCAAATCATTTTAATTTGAATATCAGTTAAAATTTATATGTAATTATTGTTTTAATAATTTAGCTTAAGTACAGCTCAAAAAATCCGGTATTCAGATATATCATTAAGTTAGTTACTCTATGTTTAGCGATGACCGGATGATCGAAGCGGTTAAAACATCAGTCTATTTGCTCTGAAGATTCAAGGTCAAACCTGTGCGAACAATCCCAATTTATTCCAAAAATATCGAGCCCATCCTTCATCACCCAGCCGCCTACTGTTGGCCTAGCTGAATATATAGTAGGTTTTTTTTATTCTTAGTCTATATCAATTAGACACATATACATGAGGAATTCTTACGGCTTGATAAAAAGGCCCTCTTAGTGCCCACAGGGAAGAAAGAGTTAAAAACTAATAACATATGCATGTCTGAAAACGCTCGAAAAAATCAAGAAAAACGTTAGCAAATTTTAAAATTAAGTTTTTAAAGAAATATCATTATAAGTAATTACTCTTAATTGGCAAATTGTTTATAATTCGATATGCCTAATATAATTTTATTAAAAGAATTTTATGAATGTTTTAAATTTCTACTCAGTAAAATTTTGTCTTATTTTAACTGAAACATATAAATGTATGGAAATATTGATTGCATGCTATTTATTATTATTAAATTATATTAATTTTGATATAATTGAATTAACCTGTATAGATGAGTGAAATATTATATTTAAGCAACATATATTTTTAAAAATATATTAAGATGGAAAAAAGATTCCGAAAGGTTCAAACTGCGGAGTGATGATCCAT
>NW_019386946.1:1692-3639 GCF_000671375.1 Centruroides sculpturatus | reverse complement strand
TTCTTTCTTTAAGTTTTTATTTAAATGTTTCTAAACAAGATAAAATATTCTGCATTGATAAGTTAAATGCTTCACACATTAAGCCACAAAGCCACGTCAAGGCGACACCCATTTTGTGGTAGTTTTTTGGTTTCCAGAAACTGACCCTGATTGCTTGACAGAATAACAATCAGAGAATAAAACTGGATATTCGTTGCTATTCGATTAATTCAATAAACTCAAATCGTTCTCGAAAACTGCAATTTTTATGTCATTAATCAAATGTTCTTATTAAAAAAGATGGATTCTCGATACAGATTTGTCATTATAAATTACATTTAGCAACTAATAAAAGCTTACTTTAAAAATGTAAACAATTCATAACATATTTGCACATTTTAAAAATAGATATTGTATACTAAAATATATAATTATAAAATATATAGTTATTATAATATATGATATCACTTTCAGAATGCTTGCTTCGCTTGCTGATTCATTTCCTAGTCACGATGTGCCGTTAGGAATGTTTGCCATCATAAATTGTTAACTTTTTCTATCACTTGATTTTCTTTTGAATACTTGGTAGCTAGCAATGCTAGCCTAATCTTTGAAATCCTGAAACCAAGCTTGTCGTTGTCCTACCGCATTTAAAGTCTCTTTTAGTAAAACTCTCCAGTGTAAAAGTGTGTTTTTGGCAAGAATAGCCTGTTAGAATATATCCTGCAAACTCTATTTTATGCCCTTTAACAGTCCTGAGAAGATACGGAATGGCGTGAAGTCTCCTCCATACTTTTTCATTAGTAATTTTATCAGGTCTACTAATTTCAGAATTCTTCGACAGAACCTGTGATCACCGGAATTCACCGAAATACCTTCTCCTCATCAACCTTATAATTCAGAATATTAGTTTCATCAAGATTGAATTAAGTATGTAATACAGGAAATTCCAGAAATCCTTAGGCACCGTTGATTTATTTAGAAGTTATTACATTCAGAAGAAAAATAAGCAGAATTATAAAAATCGGACTTGGAGACACATGGTACAAAAATAGATTTAAATAGAATTTTTATATAGAATTTTAGTAATGGTTGACATGATGCATGAATATCTTTCTACTATTATGTTAACGTAATGAATTTCCAATTGCTTTTGTTATCGGTTATAATGTAATAACATCAAAAAATTATAAAATATATTTGCAAATTTGTAATAGAATCGTTGTCTCATTTAATAAATTTATCTTTTACGGTTAATGCTGATCCGAGTATTTTAAATACAACATAGCACATCCTATATATAAAACGAGCAACTTATATGTCGGCATTATCGGCGTATTTCAGTTTTCTTCGTTTTTGGAAATTGCATTGATTATATCAACTGTTTATTTGATAAGTTATTTGTTATAGTATGAGAATGTATCCATTCTGTAAAAGTTTTTTCCGAAAAAAATAACTTGAGAGATATTATTAAAAATAAAAAAAGGATGTAGGAAGTATACTGAGTTGTCAAATTATAATGTTAAATACTATACACTCTAAGCTTATATACTTATTAAATTTTGCAAAAGAATTATCATATTGAAGATATTAGAAATTACTTATCCCGATTCTTTCTTCTTGTATTACGATAAAGAAATGTCAAAAGAAATTCCATCTTGAAGCAGTACAAACCAGATGATATTCTTGTCAAATATCTGAAATTAAATGATGAATGATGTAAATATATATCAAAATTAACGAATTTAATTGCTTGTGTGAAAAAATTAATTATTTTTAGAAATAAATAAATGTGTGGTAGATAAAATGCAAATGCTAATTCGTTATTCTATTCATTCCAGAGAACAAACTGATTTGAGGAAATCGCTCAATATTATTTCTGAAAGATTTTCTTATATCATAATTCTGAATGTTATGTTATTAATGTTGTCTGATTTAAATGTTACAATTCTATAAGTGATAATATTC
>NW_019386946.1:0-913 GCF_000671375.1 Centruroides sculpturatus | reverse complement strand
AAAAATTTCTGTCTTTATTACATCTAATACAGTATTTCGAAGAAATCAGTCCCCACTGTACTCGGCTATAGATTGGTTCGGTTAAACTTTTGTTTAAGTAATATTCCGGCTCTTTCATCAGGGTTTTGTTTATGTCCCCAATTCCCTAATCGCTTAATTATTTAACTACTACTTAAGTAGAAATAAGTCGAAACCAGTTACTTTGTACTCGAGTATTTGTAATCTCGGGAAAAAGTGGAAAGACAAATTTTTATGACAAACGGATATATAAATTGTAAATTTAAGGAAAATAAATTCTAGAGCCTTTTCTGTACCTGGTGCATCTCTCTCATTCATTAAATTTACAGTAGTTGTAAATGACGCTGTCGAAGTAACGGTTAATTTTTTAACATTATATAAGAATTGTACACGTTTTTTTTTCCTACATCCCCTTAAAGATGTGTGGGGGCCGAGGGGGGGAGAAATTTATAAAGAAAATGAACGATAATATGTGATATATATCGTCATCGTCTCCCTTGCCGTTTGGATTGCCGAGCGGTAACAATCAACGACATATGGAAGCAGTTGAGTCAGAGATAGATGCTTCGTTTACAAACAACACAACCGTTTATTAAACACGAAAGAAGCTTACAAGATTTCCGCGAACTTGGAAGTTCTGCGGCGGCTGCGGCCTATCGGTCTTCCTCTCCTTTCCAAGATAGTCCCATTTTGAAGGAGTGTCCCTTCTTCGCGAATGAACCATTCCATCACGTCTCGACGACTCCGGGACGATGCGGTCGACTCCCGTTGATGGAAAGATGTCGATCCGAGGTCTGGAAATGGAGACGAAGATGGGTGCGAGACACACACACAACAACAGATCCGTCACTTGGAACTTTCGGGAGAAGAAGCCGTCGCGTCCTCGAATTTCCGG
>NW_019386945.1:0-18910 GCF_000671375.1 Centruroides sculpturatus | reverse complement strand
GGGAACCTCTCTCTCCAGTCTCCACTATCCCCTGACCAAGTTATTCCTTCCCCTTCGTGACCCCCCAGTTCTCTGAATTCTTAACGATCGCAGATATGGGAGTTAATGGGGAGGGGTGCTAATGAGTAGCAGATTTTAAACTATGCTTACAAGTGGCTTTAGTCATTAGTACAGAAATTCACCACTAGGAGCAGCACTAATATTCATTTCTTACATTTGATTTTGAGTGTGACAGTCATTCATTTCTGTTAACAATCAGTTTGTTATAATCATATATCATAATTCGTAATTTGTCTGCAGAGGTAAGATTATTATTATTATTATTATTATTTGGTTATTTTATATGCATGAATATTATATGCATAATTTCTCAATCAATAACACTTAAATATTTGATTATTTAAGCCATGGCGTCAAACCAAAATTTAAAACCATCACCCATGATAGACAGTCGATTTACAGAAGAAGAGCTTAAAGAGATATTTGTATTTGAATACGACAATGGAAAGAAAAACATCAATTACATGCAAGATGGAACACATTGCAAATGGCGAATCTATACAATGTAACTTCAAGGCAAGTGGAACTAGTGTGTCGAAAAAGTTCAATCTTTGGCGGCACGTGAAGCGTAATCATCCTGAAATTTACGAAGGGTTAGTTAAAAAGAAGGATCAACAAGATGAAGTCGCTGCAAGAAGAAAACATAATCATGACGATCTTACCATTGCACTTTCATGTCATAAGAAATGCAGAACTGATCAACCAAAAATTTATCCATATTTTACATCATCGAAGATTACAATCACTATGGATAGCAATACTTTCTGCGAGGGACTTGTTGAGATGGTTTGTATGAGTATGACACAACTCACTACATTCACATTAAACAGCAAAGGATTCCAAAAGATTGCTGGCGAAATGGCTCAGAAGCTTGGTATTTCAATAGGACATGATGCTGTTCGTCATTTAGTAATAATCACAGCAGAGTCTGCACGCATCTAAGACAAACTTTAAAATGACAATTATGCTGTTTAAAGCTAGATGCTGCAACCCGTGGAAATAGAAATTTTCTTGCCATCAATGTACAATTTTGAAATGAAAAAAACGAGAAAAATGAAATAAAAACATTGGATATTGCCGATAATGAAGGAAGACATAACTCTTTATATGTTAAAAATTAAATTAAAGAAACTTTGAACAAATTTGAAATTGATGAAAAACAAGTATTAAGTATTTGTGTAGATAATGCAGTGAAGATGATATGTGCTGTATATAAACTTGGCAATCATGAAAATATTTTCCAGGATAAAGATGAAAAAACTGAAGACATCAAAAAAATGAATGTAGACATTTTGCCACAGTGGATTAAAAATCCTTCCCTAATATTGCCAGCATGGACTAAGGATAATACAAAAATTCATCTAATGAGGTGTGGGATTCACACTCTTCAACTGGCCGTTTGGGATGGATTAAAGAATGAATGAATAACAAAAATATTAGGGAAAATTCGACGGGTTGTGGTAAAATTATGAACGCCAACAATTCGTAATGTTTTGCTGAAAATGTATGGTAAAACTCAATTCCTAGATACAGTAAACAAGTTGGGGCTCTACATATGCCATGTTTGATGGTCGTCTTTTTTTCAAAGACTACTGCGACAAAAGACCTAGAACTTAAAGCAGAATGGGACGAAGTAAAACACATTAGAGCTGTTTTAGAAAAACCAATATTTCGACAATTGCCATTCAAGCTGCCAATCGTACTCTGGGGATGTTTATGAAAGAATGGTGTAAACTAGAAAAATGTATGGAAGAATTTGGAGGATATGTTGCTTTAGGAATTCTGTCTTCCATGAAAAAGCAGAACGAAAAACTTATTCAAAACATACATTTTCTTGCTGGAGTGTATGTTGATTCTAGGTATAGAATCTTATTAAGTGCGGCACAAAAACTAAAAGCAAGAGAAGGTCTTTTAGACATCCAACGGTGAATCAAAAGGCAAACACTAATCGATTTGGCTGAAAAGCCAGCAATTGTTGAGCTGTCACAGCCAACCTGTGATATGATAAATATAGATTCGGAAGAAGAAGATTTTGAAAAAGAATTGGATAGAAGAGAAAACAGTCGTCAAATTTCCACTATACATAATAAAGAAGACAACGAAATAGATAAACACGTTGAGAAAGACTGCAATGCAATAGAGGATGTGGGGAGATTAAAGGTGAATGTATTCGAAGCCATTGACCATTATCTGGAGCGCATCAGAAAAGCATGCAGAGTCGCTTCAAGCATGCCAACTTCTCAAGCAAGTCTATTTTCCGGATTAAGATTGCTTTTAAGTGATAAATAGGCAGTCAATGAAGGACGATTTGCTGTCTGCCATTTTATTTATTAAAATCAATGAGGTTGTATGTTAATTTTTTTAATAACAAATTAGTTGTAAATAAACAAGTTTTTTTTATATGTACTTATATACCAAAGAAAAAATTAATGTAATTCCTGTAAGAATATTTTAACCGGAGCATAGAGTGGAGCTGGAGCAAATACTTTGATATCGGAGTGGAGCTGGAGCGGAGCAACTCAAAAAAATGGTTGCTCCAAAGCCCTGAATATAACAGTATGGAAAACAAATTTTGGAACTCTAATATTGGCTTATAAAATATTTAAAAAGAATTTCAAGTATGAAGTAATTCAAAGAGTCATTAATTATGGTCTTCTCTCTCAGAATTCTTTTTGCCAAGCAATCAATAAAAACTGCTGGATGTATTCGACTACCTCATATAAATAACATCGTTCTGCCTCATATGAGGCTACCAACAACAGCTTCAATGTCTTGGTTTCAAATTAAGGGTCTTGCCATTTTGTAATTATTATTATTATTATTATTTTGGCCACTTATTTTAAAAAATAAAATTTATCTGGTTTGACTTATTTTTTATGTTGTTTAGTTTAGGATTTTTATTAATCTTCCAAAAATCCAATGATTTTCACACATTTATGTGTACATTTTATTTAAAGTAACTAAAGCAGAAATGCAAAATTTTTAAAAATACAGTAGAGCATTGATTATCCGAAACAATTCAAGACTGGGGTTGTTCAGATAACTATCATTTACGAAAAATATATTAAACACAAAACTGTACTGTATATAATTTGTATTGCACATCTTACAAATACATACCTTACATAATGTAGTACATTAAACTAGGCCTGCAGTTCAGTTTGGCAGGGAGAGGAAAAGTGCTGCAGCAGCACAGCACTAGCATAAATTTGAATTTGCCTACTGGAACGTTTCGGTTAATTGATATTCGGATAACTGATTCTCTACTGCATTCACAAAAATTTGTTTAAATAATTTTAGATATTTTCACATAAAAATGTAAATTTATCCATTGGAAAGAGATTTATTTTGTTTAATTAAGTAAAGTTAAAAATAAATCTTTGATGCCATTTCTTGATACAATGAAATTCCATTAACATGGCATCCAGTATGCTGGCAAACCCAATAAGCCAGCATGTCCAGCTAGTATTTGGGGGGAGTATCAGCGTACTGAGTTTTCGTCTATTTATATGTAACTAGGTAGCCAGTTAATTAAAACTAAAAATAATAAATTAAATATTTTAAAATTTAAAACCGGCCTTTATACTGAAACCAAAACTAAAATCAAATCAATTGAAACATAATATTTTGGAAAGTGTGGATAAAGTACTTGTTGTCTGACTAGATGGATTTGTTTATATTTCATCCTGGCAGTCAGAGTAGAGTCTCTATTTATGGCACTTCTCTGTAAAGTGTTAGTTTCAGTTTCAGCAGTGATGAAACATTTTGCTTTTAATATGTAAAATATATTGAATATAGAGTAGCTATAGATAAAATAGTACAAAGCACAAAGTAAAATTCTATTTAGTGTGTTCTTGTTTCAAACTAACCAAGAGTAGAAATAATCTGGAAAAAAAGAGAACACACCAATCTGCCTTTTATGATTGTTTAACATGGTGTGTTGAACAATCATAAAAGGCAGATTTGTACAGTTTTACATGTAAAAGGTACGTAAAATTGTGTCCAGGGGAAATACCTGGAAAAATTCAATCGTCTGATAAGTTGGCATATTCAATAACCCAACAATGCCAAGTTAACGGAATGTCACTAATATACAATATATTATATTATTTTTCTTACTTCCAATTTTAAGAATTTTTGGTTCTTTTAGTTATTTAAATACTTTATTAATAATGGGCATCAAATGGGTATGTGTAAAGCAAATAATAACCATTCTTAAAAATAGTAATCCGAGAGAAAATATGCAGTTTAAAATAGTAGCTACGGGTAATTGTAATAAACCCCGTGGCTCTAATATATTACACAGAGGTATGATGCATTCTAGACATCATTTATGAATAAAAATTATAAAGTTTAATAATACTCACTATATTTGACTAATGAAAGGTCATTAACACTGTGAATGTTTATATTAGCATTTGCTAAATTGCCAGATCTGGACTTTCTAACTTGGGATTACACTTATGACCATTACGTGTGTTAATGTTAAACAACAACAACAATTAATGAAATTAAAGCACAAAAACTACAAAATTATAAGACGGTACTTATTATTAAATTAAAAATCATTCTATCAAGAAATAATAACTATTAATTAAAATTGATTTAGATCAAACAAATTATATTACTATTCTTCACAAACCAAACCAACACAGACCAATAAAAATGTCTTCCAATTGCTGAAAAGTTTTAAATTTTTAATAACTATGTTGTTTTTGAAACCGTGTTTTGCAAATATATTGGACTTCGAACTCACATTTGAGTTATAAATAAACACTTGGCTTTATTTCCATCATTTTTAGTTGATACGTGACAACAGCACGTTTCGGGCATAAAGCCCCTCATCAGTCAACTAAAAAAATACAATTTTTAAAAGCATTTAAACAAAAAATTTTTAATAACTACTTATTGTCACCATCATGCAAAAACATCTAAAACTGTCAATCTCATTATTGCCTACTTATAGCCTTGTAATTTTACTGCATCCAATGGTAAGTGTCATCTACCTCATTTACATTTGCCTATAGCAATCTTCGAACAGCTGTGGCTAATTGGTTAGTAATACTTTAAACCACAGTTATTTGATATTTGCTTAATTGTATGTTCTAAATTATTGTAACTATGTGAATGATAGTGTTACTCTCAAAGACAGTCAGTCTAACACAAAAAAAGTTCTGAAACTGAAGCTCAACAAGTAGTGGTGGATGATAATTAATCTCTTTTATGTTTGAATTTCATTTTTATCTTCCTAAAAATGAATTTCAAGCCTTTGTTGCTGTAATTTACACAAGTGTGAGTGGATGCAGGAACATTGAATTCCATTAACTTTAGTCAGAAAATTGGAGATTCTGAAACATAATGGCATATAATCATGTCTGCAAAATAATGAGGTTTCTTCACTTTGACATAAAATCTGCCTGCTCACAATAACTCAAGGATAAATTTGCCTTAATTCATTGATAATTATTGATGAGCAGCACCAGAAAAACAAGATGTCCGTTCATGAAATTTATGCCTTCCAAGTCAGATAAATATAGTCAAAAATATTGGCTTGCTGTGGATATTAAGACAAAATATCTGATAAACATTCTTTCCCAAATATGGGAACCCTAAGGCATGGTTATACAATCAATGACTTTGAATACGTTATATTGTTTGATAAAACATTTTTTGAATAGTGGAAGAAATGTAAACATGGACAATTACTTTATTTCCATAGAACTGGCAAAAAATTGAAAACAAAAAAAGTCTTGTGGACAATGAATAAAACACACAGAGACTATATCCTTGGCAGTGAAGCATGAAAGTGAAAAATGACAACTATTTATCATGGAAAAAAGTCACTGTTTTTCCCTTTCTTCATTCTGCAGTTGTTACTGCAATTAATGAAAAGAAAATATCAGAAACTATATTATAATGTTGATATTCTAGAAAAAATATAAATAACAATATCGTATCAAGGCGTCATCTAAAAAGAGACTTGAGCATTCATTTTATAATATACTATATTTAGTCACAACAAATGGTACAACTTATACAGAAGTGGGGCATAATCAAAAATTTCTTGAAAAAAATTTATACAGAAGCTTGCTGAAGTATTTTGAGAGGCATTTCTCCAGCAGCATATAGAGCAGTGGTGGCAAACCTATAACCCATGGATCAGACACTGACCCATGCAGACTTTTTAAATGACCCACGCGAAACAATACAAGTTCCAGACCATATCAAACAGAATGGTTTGATAAATATGGTGTGATTGAAAAGAATAAAACAACTTTGTGTGTAATTTGTAATGAAACAGTCACTTCAATACATACAATGTAAAAAGACATTTTGAAAAGTTGCATTCTAACCTCAGTCTTTCAACAGATGAGGAAAAAAGAACATATTTTTTTACAAAAGAAAAAAGAGAAACATTCACAAACCAGTGTTTTAAAAACTTTTTTGATTCCAAAAAATAACATTACTGCTGCTAGTTTTCAAGTTGCCCATTGCATTGTTCACCACGGGAAACCTCTTTCAGAAGGAGAATTTGTAAAACAACAAGCGTTTTTAGAATATAGTACTACTTTATTTGCAGATTTTAAAGAAAAAGACTTGATTATAAAGCATATAAATGAGTTACCAATAAGTCACAATACAATTAAAGATCGAGTAGTAGAATTAGAAAGAAATATTTTTTTCGCAAATACACAACCACTTAAATTATGCAGAAATGTATTCAATTGCTTTAGATGGGAGTAATGATGTAAATAGTTATGCACAATTAACAGTTTTTGCTTGATATAAATCAGGCAATAAAATGAAAGAAGATCTAATGAAACTAATAATGTTGAAAGGAAAGTGTACCAGTCTTGATATTTTTAAAGAATTTGATATTGCATTTAAAGAAACGGATATTGACCTACAGAAAATTGTTTCTATAACAGACGGTGCACCCAATATGGTGGAGAAAACCATTGGTTTTATTCAGTATTTTAAGCAAAATACACATTCTCTGATTGAATTTCATTGTATTTTGACACCAACAAGTTCTATGTGCAAAGCAAGGCTTAAAAACATTTTCCAATGTAATGCCAATTGTAATAAAAGTTGTCAACTTTATAAATGCAAGAGGCCTTAATTAATAAACGACAATTTGCACAATTATTACAGGAAATTGAGTGCCAGTATTCAGGGATTTTGACGTAATGTTTGATGGCTCAGTTGCTTTGAAAACCATTTTCAAAACACAATAATTTTTGAAAATACGCTTAAAATTCAAAAAAATGCAATTAAAAAATATTTAATGATTATACAGGAAATAAAGCAAGCTTTTGAGGAGAGATTTAATCAATTTAAAAGTTTGGAAAATACATTTCACTTTATTTTATATCCATACAAAACAAAATTCAAAGCAATGGAGGTAACCAAATTTATGTGGCTTGTTATCCATGATTTAGAAATGGAATTAGTTGAATTTCAAAGCAGCATAGTGTGGAAAAATAAATTTGAAAACTTGATTTCCGAAATAGAAGGAAAAATGTCTGAAAGTAGTGCAGATAATAATGATCCCACACTAAAAATTGAAAATATATTATTAAACGTATGGGATTCTTTACCAAATAATTTTATATCAATGAAGAAACTTGCTAATGCTCTTTTAACACATATTCGTGTGAAAAATTGTTTTCTTCAATAAATTTTGTAAAATATACCAATAGAAATAAACTTGGAAATGAATTGACTGCGAAATGCGTTAAACTAATGAATACGGAATACGAACCTAATATTAAGAAACTATACGAAAATAAACGACAACAGATTTCTCATTAAATATACTTCAACTTTATTATACATACCCATACCTGTAACTATATCTATTAATAAGTAATATTTCATAATATATATGTGATTTTCTTTATTCCTTGTTCATTCAAGTACTCAGTGCAAATGCAACTGTTGACTGGGCATAGTGTAACCTGGTGCGATAATTCATGGCATCACCCCACCATTGATATCAATTTTTTCACGTCCACCTTTATTTTTTGCTCTTCACTTGCAAAAGTAAAAGTTGTAAAACAAAAAGGAAACGTAAACTTTTTAGAGGATTTTAAAAGTGAGAAAAAAAAAAAGTAGTTTTTAACCATCTTCCCCTCCTCCTTTCCAAGTGACCCACAAGCTAGTACTAAAAAAAATAATGAACAAAATTTGACCCACTTCTCAAAAAGGTTTGCCATCACTGATATAGAGTGAAGTAGTTTTTTTAATATTTGGCATTTATTAAAAAACAATGAGCAAAACAATACACAAGTACTCAGAGTATGCAAGAAGCTTGTCTGAAATTTGTATTGAAAAAAACTAGTCATCATTTTAAGTTATATGGAAAATAAACATAGCTTTTCATTAAATTTTGTTTAAAAACTACATTATTATAATAATGTAGTTTTAAACAAATAATTCCAAAAAGTCATTATAACAAAGTGTAAAAACTGGACCTAAATACAGAAAATTATCATCATTTCTGGGAATTCTATGGTATAAGGTAAGTCCAGTTGTTTTAGTGTAAAGAATCTCCAATTTATTGGAAGCAAATATGTAACATTTTATTGGTATTCGTGTTGTGAAGTTATAAATCCAACAATAGCTGTTTGCTCTCATAAATATCAATAATTTCACCTCAACCAGAATTCCTTTAAAAATAATAATAATAGTAATAATCATGTTAAACTATATTTTTTGTGAGAGGCATATTTTCTTTTATACATTAAAACACATTAAGAATTGCATTTGAGAATGAATCTAGACTTAACACAAGCTGTCATATTTTCATTTCAGATAAGTTTTCCTTGTCAATTTAAAAAGTATTTTTTTTGGTAAGGTCAAAAACACACAAAAATGTGTATGTGAATAATTTGAATCTTGTGAAGTTAGTTTTAATATCCAAGTGTAATGTTGCATACATGATAGGTACCTCAGGCAGTTATCAAAAATTAGTAAGGACTTCTTTTGAACATTTTTTTTTTGTAATTTTCATTATATCTGAAGAGTTTTTAGAAACTTATCAAACACAAATGCATTCCAATAAATAATGAAATAGATTTTATATTAGTTTCTCCCAACTGAATCTTTGTTGTGAACTACAGTAGAGCGTCGTTTATCCGAATCAATTGGGGACTGGGGTTGTTCGGATAACTTATTTTTCGGATAACCGATTATGTACGAAAAAATATATTAACCTATCCCGTGTTGAAATTTTTCTCCGTTGCGTGTCGCTTCACGTTGAATTTTCGTCGNAAATGAATACACTTGGTTAAATTACAGATACTGAATATATAATAATAAAATTAAATGCATGGAACTTCCATTAAAATATTTATAACTACGTACCTTTTTCCTAATAAGAGACATCACACCTATACGAGTAAGTACATGTTGACGAGATAAACCTTCTCTAGGAACACCGTCAGCAAATGTTTCGGAATTATCTGCTCCCGGCTCGCACAAATGGCGCATAAATAAAGAAACGTAAGCTTTGAAATTCTTTTCAGACTTTCCTCGCAAGTCTCTAACCAGCCTAAGAAAACAAAAAATTGGATTTGACATTTTATTACAATATTTAACATAAAATTAAAAATATGCAACAGATTAAAGCAATAAACTGAATTAAAATAAATATGAAATATTAGAGAAGATTCACATTCTTTCTATTTGTAGCATTATTGTAAGATCAGTAATAATTTAATTTTACACACAAACACTAAAAATATAAATATTAAGTATGCTAATGTGTAATGCATGATGACAATCTCCAGGTCCTACATAATTATTTAAAAATAAAATTATATTTTAATAATAAACTTCCTCATAGTAAGGATCTTTTCATGTAACCAGTTCTGCTAGAATTTTATTATCTAAATGAAATTATCATCAAGTTCATATTTCATATAGTCTTAAGACAAGCTTTCTTCTCATATTAAATAAATATTAGTTTAACGAATTGACACTAAGTCTCTTTTTAAACATTATTCCTTTAACTCACCATTGAGAGTTGAAAGCATCTTGTGGAGGCATGCCATATCTCATAATAGCATTTAAGAAAGCCTTACGTTGTCTTGCATTGAAGCCAAGAACCTACAAATGAAATTGTTACCGATTAGAAAATCAAAAATTAGTGTCATTAACATACATAACAGAGACACACAAAACAAACAGTTATAAATTAATTGAAAATAAAACTAGCCTATAATAAAATTCATGAAATATCACCATCCAGATAAAAATAGAATTAATAGATTTTGTGGCACAAAGCTGGCACTAAATAGCTTTATTTAGAAATTAAAATTATATAAAATTATGTCTTAAAGTTAATTCTACATAGAAAAATTCAGTTAAACAAATGAAGTATATTGCAATATAATGTAAATGTAATGGAATGCCTTTGAAGAAGTTTTAAACTTAAAAAATTCATTCTAAATTTTCCAATTATTTCTATTTGTCCACAAATAATTTTAGTCATCATTTTACATGAAGACATTTTTATGTGGACATTTAAAAATAATATATGAAATACTATCAAATTATCCTTTTTTATTCTAAACAAAAAACATTAGCTTGCTACTTACTTTCTCTCATCTGACTCATTAAAGTTTAGTTTTTTGGAATTTCTCTTAGATCTACTAAGATAAATGCGTTTATCTTCATATATAATTAACAGTTTATTTGTAAATAAGTTAATTGTCTAACTTCTAATAAAAAGTAATCTAGCTATTAGATATGTTTGGTTATCAAAAAGCAGACTATTTATGCTCTTATCTATGTTTATCTTTAGTTTTTCTCATTTAAATTACTAAAAATAAGCCAATGTTTATTGCTATAAGAATAAATTCCAAGTATCAAGTTATATAGCTAAAAATGAATTCACTTCAACTCACTTCAATGTTTCCTCCAACCCTGGCCAACAATGGAGGTAGAGGTTTATCTTTGTCATTTTGCAATGAACGGCTTTTCCTCCTAGTATTCTTTTCTACAAATAAAAAAAGTATTAAATTAGTTTAGTAAATAGAAGGTTAATTTTATCAAAAAGTTTCAATTATTGTATAGTATTTTTAATTTTAATGAAGAGATTATTAAACTGAATAAATATCATTTAAGTGAGAAAAGCATACAAGTAAAACTACTCTTAAATTGAATTGTAGAATTAAGTATTTATTTGCATAATAAAAGTTAACGTTAATGCTAACATTACTTCAGGCTGTATTATTGTAATATCAAAATAAACCTTACCTTCATTCTTCTCTTCAAAGTCATCATCATCTTCATTGTCATCTAAAATAAATTAAATTTATCATCCAAAAAAATTGCCTTAAATCTAATTATTTCAAGTAATTATTAAAAAATTTAAGCTATGTTTTTGGTATTAATAAAATAATGTGAAAAAGATTTTTGATTTTGATATTTTTTCAATGCCAAATAAAAACAATTAAAAGTTCTATGTATCAAATATTAATCTAATCAATACAATAATCAATGAACTTGTTTAAACAAGACAGAGTTTGAATCAGGATCATTACAGGTAATTCCATCTATGATTCCCTGCCCAATTATAATATTCTTCCCTGGCCTATTAAGATCTCTGCATTTCCTCTTTCCATTATGTAATATTCGGCAAGTCTATTTAATTTAAGCCCATTTCTCATGCAAACGGTGCACATATAAATATTTTTTTTATTAAAAAACACTTTATTCACTCATAAAAATCAAAAATCTTTGCATAAAGTTGATTACATAATTATCTATGTCATTTCTACACCATATAAAAATAATTTCATGATTTTATTTAAGCTAATTTGTAAATTTTATTTAAATAAGAAAAAGATTTGCATCACAAAACAAATTTTCTTAAATCAAAAAGGCAGGAAATTCAAAATAATTTAATCAGAATAAACCGTCACAGCTGCACACCTCCACTACCAACCATTTTAAATACAAACGTAAACCCTCTATCCAACAAAATTTTTAGATCATCATGTACAGTTTATGACATGTAAGCATGACAAATCTTTCCATTCTTATGGTTGCTCCAGTTTTAGTTGACTCCTCTATACCAAACTAAATTTAGACACACATACAGGTCAAAAACAAGTGAGAGCAACAGATGAATTCCAGGTATTTGCAATTCCCTGACTTTCCCTAACATTTGATGCCATTCACTGACTTTCCAGGTCTGTATGGACCCTGTTAAATTGCAAGTTGTTTAGATAAAAACTTCTCATTTATCTATATTTCTTCCATAACTAGTTTACTATTTAACTTAAATTTACACTTAATACAGTAGACTCCCCTATAGCACAGTGAAAAAATTGCGATCGTGTTCATATAACAAGCTAAAAGAATGAGACAGATTGTCGTGTTGCAACGGGATTGGTCGAATCTGAACCAATAGTGGACGAGCAACCAAACTACTTGCCGCCGTCCAGCCCCATGCGTATATACAGAGAGTTTAGGCAGGAAAATTGAGTTTACTATTGTCTGTACAGTATATAAATTAGGTACTGTAAGCCTAATACTGTAATTTTATGATTTTTACGTTATCTAAAATTTTGTCTTTAGTCATCAGAATAACTTATCAGGAAACACGTCCGCCATTCAATGAGCCACTCCACGACCAAAACAAGCTTAAGCAATGGCATCTTCAAACGGTGCACACTTGTTAAGTATTCCTACAATTTTTTGTTTATAGCATAGTTTATATGGATTATTCCCAAAAAATTATATGTGATTTGGAAATGTTCGAGTCAAATTAGTCTAGAATCGATTAATTATATGGAAGAAAACCTTTCAAATAGCAGTAACCCCTAAACTGCACAAGTGCCAGGCTGTGATTGGATCATGTATTTAAGTGACTCGTACAACATAGAATTCATATAACACGGAACATATCTACCATGTTATAGGGGTCTACTGTATTACTATGATATTAAATTTTTTATGGAAAAATTGTGTTATGAAAAAGTTATAAGATTGTCATAAAAATTCATTACCATTAGATTAGATGAAGTTACAATGATCTTACACAAATGTGTATAAACACAATATTACTAATATAAAAGCGTGTGTTTGTATTAGCTATAGAAAAAACGTTTTATCAATTTCAAAATCGATCACACTTATGTTGCAGTGACATCAGTGACCATATGACATTTGTGCTTGGCAAAGAAATTTCCCTAAAGTTGCATTTTTACATATTTTGGCAAATAGCATATTTTAAACTTACTTCATTAAATTTAAATAAAGGATGGCCTTTATAAAGGTTGAAAAAGTTTGTTTTCAGTAAATGTTTTTGTTCTCTTAACTGCATTATGGTTTTGAGGTGTCCTTATATCACATTTAAACTTTAAAAATGATAACTGCACCATGTCATTTCTATAACAAATTTTTAAAAAAAATCTTTCCATAGGGAACCCATGATGCTCTATTATCCAATTAGAAGAAACAACCTAACAAGCCTGTTATTTAGAAAGTTATTGCTCATTGAATTAACATATGCAGAATTAATCTTTGTTTAATCAATGCGGAATTAAAAGACTTATTCTTTTTTTTTTGGACAAAATAAAGCCTAGGGGAAAGCACAAGAGTAAAATTGGGCAGGTAAATTCTAAATCTAAAAGATTAAGAACAACTGAGACCCTGAAGGCCATTGACTTGAACAATGTCAAGTAAAAATGGCTTTGTTAAGGGCTGCAGAAAAGCATAACATCAAGCTTGACTTGAAGCTCTTCTCAATTCTTCAATCTCTATTTCCTCATAAAAATATTCCATCATGCTTGATGGGAGAATTTCTAGTTTATTAATACTATTAATTATTTTGTTGTTTTTCCATGAAAACATTTTAATTTACTTCATGTATATATCCATTTTGTCTAACGTATTATTTTTATTAAAACTAATTTTTTTTTAACTTTTAGATGTGGAAACATTATTAAATTTACTATGCAATATCTAATATAAAGTCAGAGTTGCAAGTAAAATCAAAATGATACTCATTATTCATTGTTTAGTAATTTAGATACTTTAAATATTGTTCTTTTATCAATTAATCTTTAAAGATTTATGATACTGTATAAAGAATCAATAAAACATTAACATTTGTGAATTTTGTATTTAAGTTAGTAGCATATTTAAGTTTTATATAAATTAAAATTGTATCAGCATTAATTAAATTAATTTACTTAAAAAAATATATTAAGTATATCATTTCATATATTACTATGATATATTATTTTAAGTAATTATGTGAACCATTTTAATGAAAACCTACCCGATGGTACAGAAAATTCTGAATTATAATCAGATAAGTTATCTTGCCACGTCGAATCGTCCTGCGGTCCCATCGCATCATTATAATTAACTTGTTTACGAACTCTCTTTCCTTTACCGAGAGAACGAGCCATATCTTCTTGCTGCTGTTCATAGTGATGCCTAAGAAGCTTTTCCCAATATGCAGGATCTGCCGATTCAACTTCTTGTTTTAAAATTTCAGTCTCTGGTTCTTTTTCTTCTGCTTCCTTTGTTACATAAGCAGCAACTTTGAAAGAACTTAAGTATTCGTTTGCCCACAATTCTTTCTGTTCAATTCCCTCTTTTGTACGATCTAATAATCCATCAATGGCTTTTTCGTCGTAATGAATAAGATCCTCTGTAAGATAAAATTTATTGCATTATTAACAATAGCTACACCAAAAATTAATACTCCGATTCTATTAACGTTACAAATTAAATTCAAAGTGAATAATTTAAATAAATAATTATTATATATATATAGCAATACCATATTACTTTGAATATAAACCACCCTGGAATTTACACTGCAGCAGGAGTTTAATTAATTAATTAAAATTGGAAAAAAAAATAAATATGATTTTATATATATGATTTGAGTCAATTGCAGGGCGTCTTCCTTTTTTTAGGCTCGGAGAATGATTTTCACAAAACATTTCCTTCATGGCTTCAACAATGCACACTCTCTTCAGCCATAAATCTTTTACCAGCTGTGCAATTTCCAATTTCTTCAATGCACAATATAACTTTTCTTTTGAATTCAGCATAATATGTAATGTTTTTCCATTATTGGTGAGTATGGGTAACAAAAAAAAATTAAAATCCAATTCTACACAGCTGCTATCAAACAGCAACGGCATTAAATCAGAGTGCAAATGGGAAATCACCAAATAAACCGCTATCAACTATCGTAATACTACATGCACGTATAGACTATAAATCAAAGACCCGCTTGTTCAGAAGTGGGAAATTGGCAGAAATAAGTTAAAATATTTGCTTTGAATTTAACTGCACCCTAATTTTAGACCTTAAAAATTGTAATAAAAAGTTCAGTTTAAATTCGAAGTAATAAGGTATATTTGTTTATTTCTTACACTGCATATTATTTCTCCAAATGCAATTTAAGAAATTATAGAAATTTATTAATTTGAATTATCAGTTATATTTTTATGTAATAAAAAGAAATGTTGAAATGTGCAAAACAATATAAATTTAATATTTACTGTGAATTGAGGTAAGATAATAAAATANTTGCTCTTGCTAAACTTATCATCATGAGAAATGTTGAGTTTAGAGTTTTTAGTTCCCCCATTGTCTATTCACTACCCATTTGTATATCTATGTTATGTAGATCAGTGGATCCGTGGATCAAATGGTACCGGGACATCCAAGGAACATTAAATTACTGGTATTTCCATTTTATTTACTATGGTGTATTTGTCTCGGGTTTGTGCGACTTTTAACAGACGACAGAACAACGGAATAAACTAGACATAAAAAACACACTTCGGGTGTCATTGTCTCCAATTACAACCATATGGAACCGTCTTGTTGCAAAAAAACAAGCTCAGGGTTCTCATTGATTTAGTGTTCTAGTGAGTTAAAATGTTAAATCTCATTATATTCATTTTTTGGTGTAACTGTATTTTATTTTGAAGGCATGTTTAAATACAATTAAATTAAAATTATTAAATTAAATCAATCTAAAATATAAACAATCAACGTTCCCCCTCGGTGGGTCACGGTAAAATATCAAACGTTGACCAGTCCGTGGCGATAAAAAGGTTGAGGACCGCTGATGTAGATGATATCTTGTTTGCTTGGGATGACTCTGAGAAAGAGTTGTACATCTTCATAGATATGTTATCTTCTATCTATACAACAATTAATTTCTCTGTTGAGCAAGAACAAGGTGAGGAGATGTCCCTTTTAGACTTACTCATTCACAGAGTACCTGCCAGGCTTATGTTTTTTGTCCATCACAAGACTAGTACATTACAACAAATCGTCCCTACTACTACCTTTCCATGCTTTATAAATTCTGTTATTTCAGCTCTCATATATAGAGCATTCTTAGTTCCATCCACCCAAATATATATATATATATATATATACAAAGAGATGCAAATTATAAGGTCTGTTCAAAAAGTTCCAGAACTTTGTGTTTCCACTTTTTGAAACAGTCTGGAATGCTTCTTCCTGAATGGTCGTAAGCTCATCCATCAAATTTTTCTTTATCTCTGGAACGGTGGCAAATCTTTTTTCCTTTGAGCAGGATTTTTAATTTGTGAAACAGGAAAAAGTTGCATGGGGCTAGGTCAGGTGAGTACGGTGGGTGGGGAAGCACAGTGGTCTTGTTTTTGGCCAAAAGCTCACGAGTTCTGAGGGATGAATGAGCCGGCACATTGTCATTGTGGGGGGAAAAAATCATTCGCTGCTCCTCCAAAGTTTGGGGCGTTTTCACATGATTTTGTCTCTTAGTTATTTCATAACCCTCAGGTAGTACTCCATGTTAACTGTATGACCTGTAAGTAGGTATTCATGATGCACAACCCCCTTCGCACAAAAAAAAAAAAAAAACGGTCAACAACATCTTAAAATTTGAATGAACTTATCAAGATTTTTTGGGGCAGGGAACGTTTCACCCACCTGTTGTGAAGATTGCACTTTTGTTTCGATGTCATATCCATAAACTCATGACTCATCATCTGTTATGATCCTGGACAAGGTTTCATCCTCTTCAGCTCGATCAAACAGTTCCTGACAGATTTGAACTCAAAGTTGTTTCTGGTCTGCTGTCATCAGGCGAAGCACAAATTTGGCAGCAACTCGATGCATCCTCAATTTTTCAGTCAGGATTTCATAGCACGAATCAATCGAGATGCCACACTCTTCTGCAATTTCCCTGACAGTCAAACATTGATTTGCATGAACGAGATCATTCACTTTCTCGATGTGGGGTCATCAGTTGACGTTGATGGTCGCCCGGAATGCTCATTGCCTTCCACTGATTGTTTTCTTTCTTGAACCAGGTAAACCACTCATAACACGTAGTAAGTTTCATAGCATCCTCACCATAAGTCTTGGTAATCAACTCAAAAGTTTCCACGAAAGATTTCCTGAATTTTACACAAAATCTCACAGAACAATGCTGCTCCTTCAAAGAGCTCATTTCCGTGGATCCAATTTTTCTCCAAACCCTGAGAACACCCACCCCTTCACACAAATGGCCATAACTAATCACCAAAACAAGATATCAACAAACGGATTGAAGGAGGTTACTCAGAAGGCTTCCATGGACACAACACCTCCAAGCAGATTAAAAAATAACCAACTGGAAATGCACTATTCAAAACTTTTTGAATAGACCTCGTATATTAGACACAGTATGCAAAACAAGATTTTTCCCGAGACAATTCCCCAGCAAAATTTAAGTGTATGTTGTAAATACAGAAAAAATTCAATACCTTTAAGCTTACCTTTGCCGTCATCATCTTTAAATAATTGTTCGGTACCGAACCTTAATATATCATCTAATTCTTGTTTAGACATTGTGTTTGCTCTGCTTCCTAGTCCAGGTCGTACTACTAAATGAGTCAACATCATTTTCTTTTTAGCCACCTAAACATTATTATAAATAAAATTCTAAGATGTCAAATTTTGAATAAGCAATTTAAAAAAAGATCACATCAGAATAAAATTATTTGTAATGCATTTAATTGGATAAATTTAATAAATGCCAATTAATTCATTTCCAATTACAAATATAATACTGCAATCCAGAAGTAATTTTAAGATGGATTTATGGCAAAACATTTATGTCAATATATGTGGAAGATGTACCTTATACAATTTTTCTACACCCTTTTCAATATTAATTACATTCTCCTAATTTTAGTACTTAAAAATGACAATTTAAGAAGATAAACAGTATAAAAACTGACACACAAACTGGAAATATATCCCAAATTAGAACACAGCTATGTTTGAAAACAGTTAAAAGGATAAAGCTGTTTTTCTGTTCTATGCAATTTTTCCTGACGAGGGCCTCTGAAAGACGGCCGAAAACATTTGAACATTAAACCTTTTTATTGTTCATTTGCTTGAATTATCACTTAGGTGTGAAGTGATTGTTTTGATAAACAGTATACAATATTTCTGAAAACTCCATTCAGTCATAATTCCTATTCTCTATACCTCACGTAATGAAATTTTATTAAATACTAAAATTACTACTGGATAATCTAATTATCTCTAAAATTCAGAAAAGCTAGATAAAGAAATTAATTATTTTAAATAACAAAAATAGTTACCTGTGTAATACGTTCTTCTACAGATGCCCTTGTCACAAACCGATATATCATAACCTTATTTGCTTGACCTATTCTATGAGCACGACTAAATGCCTAAAAAAATAATAAAATTAAAATTTTATTTATGAAAAACTTTGATAGTATTTTTCATGATTATGCAAAAATTCTCTGCAAAAATTTATGTAACACTGTGTTAGAATCATCCTCCAAAAGATATA
>NW_019386944.1:7544-20879 GCF_000671375.1 Centruroides sculpturatus | reverse complement strand
GCTATTGTAAGGGTTTCGGATGAAAACGAATAAATCGTCAAAGTAGGAGCCAGATTTCAGTAGTGTCCTTCCACGACAAATTGCCATGTGTTATAATACATTAGCCAATGAATCGTATTGCATACCATATGAGGTTTATTTTATAATTAAGACATCTTCGGATATAATAGAATTTTGCAATTATCTGATCACACTTCTTTATGTTAATCCATTATATCCGGCCGAACCAGTTAAAAAGTCAGTCTATCAGTTTGACAGACTCGAGATCAAATATTGGCAAAAAGCTTCAAGAAATTGAAATATCATCATCAGTCCAATCCGATCCCATGAAAAATTCCTAGATGCAGCAACACGAGGGCGATCTGACAAGTGGGAATTGCCTACTAAAAAGACTTTCTATGGGAAATTCGTCTCTACTTATATATGAAGAAAATCCAGAAAACTCTATGTAACTACGCGTTGCTGCGGTGTGAAGCTATAATCCGCTATCAGTGTTTAGTGAAACCTATGCTGATATTATTAAAAAGCCCCACTTAGTACCCACGGGGCAAAATAAGACAAAAATAAAAAGTGCGTTATGTGGAGAGTCAACATTGCTACAATTTTTAATTACTGAAAGTCTTTTACCTGATGTCATCGATGTTCTTTAGAAGATATTCTATAAGTTTTGTCAATGCGTTGGAAATCTTTTGTAATTTCCGTAATTGGTTTTTCGTGATTGATTTCTTCAATAATTTTTTTACGTGAACACCAATTACGTCATTCATCTGTAATTTCAGTACATTATCAATGCAAATGAAATTGTAAAGTTAAAAATTACTGAAATAATTTCTAAAATTTACCTTATCGTCAACTTCATCGTAAACAAATTTCGTGTATGTATAAAAATTACTAGAAGCTCTGAAAATACAATGTTAATTGTTAAAAGTTAACAAAGATTACAAAACAATTGATTTAATTTAGAAAATTCCAAGAAAATAAATATGTCATTGTTTAGTAATATCTCAGTAACATATTAATTATCGGTTAAATTATAAAAGAAAATTAATTACTAAGATTAAACAATAAAAGATTAACACTTTTTTGGCTTTGTCTTCACTAAGAGGTCGTTTAAATCCTATCCAACATGAGTTTGGCCAGACCCACAACGGGGATAGCCGAGTAGAAAGAGACTGGCCCTACATATTAGGGACAGTCTGCTCATTAGAAAAAGTAGTTCCTGTAGGACTTCGATCCCGCATTCCCGGAGAGATAGGTTTACTCTTTCATCACCTTGGATGCCAACGCCAACACATTTAAATCTAGCCTAATGTTAACTGAATAGATAAACCACTAAACACTGATAGTTGGGCCAGGGTTTGCGCCTGTTTTGTATAAAAGTTTTGCGACAGGCATTGCTTCTTCTCGTGTTGTGTTGTTGTATACTATCAACCCATAAACTTTTTTTATAATTCAACTGATGAGAAATAGAAAGTGAATTCACCCGTGTCGGAGATGCTTACATCATGTTTACTCGGGTTTACATAAAAAATTGACATATTTAATTTCTAGTAAAATTTCTAGTCGTATATAATTTGGCAAATTAAAGCCCGATGTTATACGGCAATTGAAGGTATGTATCGGGTGTAGTTAAGATGTTTATACTGTAGAAAAATATTCACTTACTTTTGGAATTGAATATCTAATTGTTCCAAATCGTTTATAAGATATAAGGCGATTTTTTCTATTAATTCAGTTTTCAGTTCATCCTTTTAAAATATTTTGCTATCGATTAAACATCAAATTATACAAAAACGTTTTGCCTATACACTTAAACTAAACTTACAAATTGATTGTCTTCTAACAATTGAAATTTTTTTCTAAAATACATACGAAAATCCTCCTATATAAGTTAATTAATGAATACGGTGAATAAGTAAATCATGAAGAAAGTAATGTAAGAATGAGTCAAATAAAAGCGAGCAAACGTAATTTTTCGCAAACTGTTATCTGTAAGTATAAGTAATGATCATTGAGCATTGAGTCGTCTTTTAGATAATGAGCCTGGTGATTCCGTAGATATTTTTTTTGGTTTCTGCTTTAGGAAGTCTTTAACAATCTCCTGCACCACTTAATCCAAGTAGAGCCTGATATTTTTCGGATATTCTTTCAATTCACCGAACACACGTGCTGTCAATAAATGGCCCTTTGCCATTCATTGACAACACTCGGACTGTAGAGTGGGTGCTGCAAAATTTCCCATAGTTCTCAAGTTTGTTAGGAGATACATTTGCAATGGGCAATCTTTTAGTGTCGGGTAAGAGGATTACAATATACGAGACTTGTAATTAATAATAAGTGTTCGTGCTTATTCTTAATTGCATTTCGTCCTACAGTCTAGACCTTTTATCATGTTACTTTCATGTGTTCAATGTATTGAAAAAGCATCCGAAGGGTTGCAGGTTCGGCTCGGTTGAAAAGGTGCAGGAAGCATATTTCTGGATCCGAGGATGCAGAACTTCAAAATCTCCTAAAGCACAAACTAAAAGATTTCTGATTATGGAATTACTACATTCGTTATTCAATGAGACAAACGCCTCAAAGCTGATGGTAGTCACTTTTAACCTACAATTTTCGAAAAGTGCCATTTGTTCACCTTCTTTTGACTCGCCCTAATAAATAATAATTCCTAATCATATTCATATTTATATACACCTTGATAGCTTTGATCACATTCCGTTCCATACGTTTGTCAAAAGCTCCAAAATTAATTATTAATCTGCAATAAAAAATTGGATTTTAAAATACAGTCGACCCCCTATAACACTATTGATTATTCCGTTTTATATGAATTCCATGTTGTACGAGTCACTTAGATTTTACAAATACCTGAGCCATCCACAGCCCGAAACACGTATATGTAAAATCTAAGTGACTCGTAAAACATGAAATTCATATAAAACGGAATAATCAACAGTGTTATAGGGGGGTCGACTGTATTGTCGTCAAGAAATTAATTATTTTCGAGATAAATTCGAGACTGTACCTCAACAGTGAACGAAACTGAAGTCGATTTTGTGCATCCTTCAAGTGAAATATTTCGTGTAAATTTCTCAAATAATCCAGACAATGTTCTTGAAAAATAGATAAATCTTTTCTCAATGAAGATTTCAAGGTTGACTGATCCTCAATTAATGTTAATTTATTGTTGATGTTATGCAGAACGTTGTTATAAAGGATGAAGTTATAACTTAAATTTTTGTCGTTTAGGTAATGTCGCATACAAAACCATACACTTTACAGGAGCAAATAATTAACACAAGCATTACATTTTTATAATTTGATAACTAATAAAGACATAAATTACGTGAAATACTAAGTTGTACCAGATGTAGTGATCTATAGGAAAGAGTCCATATTGTACGCCATGTTGCATTAGAAAAGTCCAACCTTCCGGATCAAAGGCTCCATGTAAATATTCGTAGTCTTCGTAACCGAGCTGAAACAATGAATATGGTAAATTAATCAATGTTCAAACACTGTTATTAAGTCGTTTGGATTGGAATGTATTAAATTGATGGTAGAATGCTGGGACCATTAATCTGAACCTAAAAGGAGATAGTTTTTCCATGCGTTTTTATTCCCACCAGACGGTTTGGTTTGATGGTTTAAGTACAAGAATGGTTTGCCAAGGACAAGATGCTTTCCGGAAAGTATTTCTACAGGAAACTGGTCCCCATTTAGGTATTAAACATTTGAAAATACCTGTAAAATTTCATACTGATATCCCATTGATAAAAACACGAAACCGCAATCAACTGTTTTCCAGTGGAGAAAATCATTGTTCAGTGGTTTTATCCGCTCTTGCTAGGTAGCCAAACACCACAAGATCATCCGTGATGACCGAGCGGTTCAGCCTACCGCTCTGGTGGAGTGAGCGCGAATTCGAGCGAATAACTTAACATATGGAGATGAAACGCAACACATGGGCGATTAGCAAACGGAAATCTTCAAAAAAGAATTTATAAGGGTAATTGGCCCCTATTTAAGTACTACATATGAGAAGATACCCCCAAAAAACTCCAGTTGATCATGCGCGTCCTAGTGATCAGTGTTCCGTAATGTTACCCATACGACCACTATTGGGCACAAAAGCTAAGAGCAGATGATTATTTGATTATTGAATACTCACTTCGGTTATTCTGATGTCTTTCAATAAAAATAATCGACACAAATTAATATGGTTTTCAATTGCAGGAGCAAATGAACGATTCTTTTCAGCTTTAAATTCATAATTAATTACCAACGATCCTCGAGACGTGATCTTGTCTGCTTTAAAAAATACCGTAATCGCATTTTCAGTATCTCCGGTATTTTGAAGAAATGGTAATTCCTTTTAGTTTAATAAAACAGTTAGATTGTTATCAACAATAAAATATAAAATGATTGTAATTTTCCTAACTTTAATGGGAATTTCGGCCGAAGAAACGAAATTATCTCTTGATTCCATATTCTTACATCTAAATATTCTGTGAAAACGTATGAAGTTGTGTTATCACATATTTGAAATGAAAATGTACGTTTAAGGATTACTAACGAAAAGATTTTACTTTCTGATGAAAGATTTTCTGTTCACATTTTTTGCTGCCGAATCGGCATTTTTCTTCCTGCAAATTATTTCTTATTAAATAATGTAAATTATATTCAAGAGTATTCTAAAATATATTTAGAATATCAACTATTGTTTTCGACTTACCAGAGTTGAATTGTTAAAGTCCTTTCGTTGGAAACATTCTCTCTGCAAATAATTTAATATAAGTATAGTTCATGATTTGTTTTTTTGGTATTAATAGTACTGTTTACAATTGGATTGGATTAAGTCAGGTCTTCCAAAACTTTTTAAGAGGAAAGCCACATTACTAATTTCGACAATAGCATTTTCAATTTCCATATACATGTGTATCTGTGTGATGACACGCAAATAGCACGTATATGCAAATTGAAATAAAACTAATCATAAAACTTTATTAAAAAGTAAGAAAGTACATTATAAATATTATGTGTAAATCGCGATTTAAAAAAGTACTTTATCTTAATTGTCTAGAAGCAACTGGGGCCGATAAATCC
The DNA here is from genome assembly GCF_000671375.1 of Centruroides sculpturatus. Lineage (NCBI taxonomy): Eukaryota > Metazoa > Arthropoda > Arachnida > Scorpiones > Buthidae > Centruroides > Centruroides sculpturatus. The sequence goes on along the minus strand of NW_019386944.1, from coordinate 15,773 downwards.
TCGTCGTGAGCCATGGTTAGGGGGTTCCTGAACTAAGTCAACTCAATGCGTAGACGATCTGCAAAGGGGGTTCTTCACATTATGACTTTCATTGGAAAACTGGCGACTGTTTAGGTGATATGCACGTGAAAAAAATCCGGAAAAATCAACGTGGATAAGATACGAACTAGCAACAACCAGTGTTTGGCGGTTTCAAAGAGTGGCTTTTAACTGATATCTTTCGCGAGATCGGCCAGGCCCACCTCCTTCATCCGACCGCATTCGTATGCATTTATGCAAACTTTATAGATATGCAATCAATTAATGTAGAAATAGTTTACAAATTATGTACGGGATAAGTATTTACAGAAGCAAAGTTTCCTTGCAAGAAGAACGGTCATTAGTTTTCGGAATTTTTGCTATTTTCTTTTCTTTTGGATTGGTCCAAACAATGCAGTAAGAACTTACTTCCTCATCTGAATAAGATTATTCCCCATCAAGAAAACATAATATGAAATCGTTAATTATATGCAGATTATTTCAAACTCACTTTGACTTTCGTCCGATTTCAATAAGTCAGCGGAAACGATGGTAAGTTTTAACCCAATGACCGGTTTCTATAAGAAAACACAACTAAATATAATCGTTTATTATGCAGGATAGTCATAAAGTAACTTGATCGATCAACTACGATCTCGGGAGAGCGAAAAGTGAGGAATACATTGAAACTTTTTCAGGATAAGTACAGGGTAACATGTTCTCGCGATACACGAAAATACTCAGGTAAAACAAGTTTTTTCAATTTCCGATACAAACACCGGAATTTCATGAAATTATGAGATTTTGCATAAAGGAAAAAGCATAAGGCGTTGGAAGGTGTGTATAGAACAAGAAATAACAAGAGATGTGTGAACAATTGAAAGTGGGCTAGCCAATAACGAACGATAAGAAGATCCATACACTTTCGCAGATGAGGCAGCAGCATCTTAGTTAAAGCATACTGTGACGTAAGCTGCCTTGTATAAAAGCATCTGTCGAGTGGAATTCCAGAAAGCGTGCATTCTTGCGTTTACTCCCAAGTCCTCGAACGTGTACGGGATCTTCTATCGCGGCTATTGCCTCGCTCACTTTCCACTGTTTAAACGCCGATATTCTAGTATGAAACGCTTGTTGTTTGGATAACTGTTAAATTTTTAATTGGCTATTAATATACCTCAAAACCAAACTTATCAAAATGACCACATATGAATTTAAAGTGAAATGATAAAACGGTCACCTTAAAGTCATTTGCGGTCGTCGTGATAAGTTTGGTTTTCTGGCATATTAATAGCCAATTGAAAATATAACCATATTTCTGTTGCTTTTCGTACTACACACCGTTTCAATACCTTATGCTGTAGCCTGTCACGAAAAATCTTATAGCATCGTGAATTCCCGTGTCTGTATTGAAATTTTCGAGTGACACGTGTTCTTCCCCTATTTTCGTGTATCGCGAGTGCATGCCACTTTGTACTTATCCCGCGAAACCTTCAGTGGATTTTTCGCTTTTAGTTGGTCAAGTGACTTTATGACCACCCCTTAAATCAATTTGTTCATCATTTAGGAGTGAAAATTTTTGCGGACTTTACCTTCCACTGGGATAAAGTTTCTTTTATTTTATTCCATTTATTTTTCTCTGTCGGAGGTAATAAAACTTTATTTAGATAAAGGAATAATTCTTCTTTTGTACACGGACATAAATCATGTGGGCTTCCAATATAATTATTCGCTACGCTGAGGCAAATGGAATATGTTTGCCATAGCTGAAAGAAAATAAGTTTTGTAAATTCAATCGTTTCCAGTTAAAATTAAATTTATTATCGTGCAGGCAGGCTGATCGCTGCACGATACTAACAAGGAGACACGTCCTGAACTTTGCTGAAATTTTTAATACCTGTTAATACACCTCTTCCACTAATGCACGATAATATAAACTACTGCTAATTGTCACGAGTTATGTTACGTGCATTAGNGATAGCGAAGAAAACTGTAAGATGTTATATTATTGAATATTGTGGCGGGATCCATAACGGGAGACGCCGAAATATCACAACTATATGGCATGTTCGTTATAGTAACAAATACGATATTGGGTTCGAGGATATGAAGGAGACTACGGCTTATATAACCGCCGAAAACCGTTACGAGTGTCACGTGACCCGCGGTCGGCACCCATTGGCTTGCGTAGCCTCGGGGGACGGTCCGAGTGTCACGTGACCCGCGTCCCATTGGCTCTCGGAGTGCGCTGCATCTCTATGGCTGAGGAACAACCACGTGATTTGGCTGTCATGCGCAATGCTGTCGTTGGGCTCGTTTGTCTCAAATATGAGTTCCGAAATGTTTCTGGTAAGACGACGTGCTGGACTAGTGGACAAAGGCTTGGACTACAGTCAACATAGACCCGGGTTCGCGGCCCGGCCAAGGTAAGACTAATAAATAATAATGAATAGTTATATTTACAGGCAATAGATGGCGACTACGGATGACTTCAGGCGGGTGACATGGACTGTGGGCCGGCGCAGAAGGGACAGACGGCAAAGGCGGAGCGGGGAAGCGCGAGGAGAGACAGACCTAAGCAAGGTGTTCGCGAGAGCGCGTTAAAATTTTTTTTCGCGCAGTAGACTGCCTTTTGACCACGATGTCACGTGACCGGATATGACGTAGCCGAAACTTCAGGGGCTTATATCTCGCGAAGGGTCGCGCGTAGGGGTATGGTTCCTTTGACTTTATTGTTCGTACGGGGGAGGGCTACCCNAAACGCCGGAGTTCGATCGGAGGTTCGCGCCTCACTCGGACGAGCTGGCAGCGGGAGTTTTTTCCGGGTTTTCCTCCTTGCCAATGACGCCTGAATAGGGGCCAGCTTTCCCCCAAGTCCTCCCGGAAGGCATTTCTGTCTCCCTTTCTCGCGGGGGTCGTCTCTTATAAGACCGGCTTTGGTTACTTTGTGACCTCTCTTCTGTCTTCCTCGGATTGGTCGTCTTCTATAAGACCGACTCTTCCTTCCTGTTTCTTCCGGAGTGACAAAGCTGAGTGCTATACTACTCCACTGTGGTGAAATGAAATGAGATACTTCGTTGTTTGCCGTGATGTCCCTCGCTGGGGTGTTTCCCTCAAGGTTACATCTTCGTCCTTGCCGATGTATCCTCCAAAAGTTATCGACTTTCGTTGAGAGAATCTTCGGAAATTCCGATCTGAATTCACCGGACATCGTTTCCTGTTAGAACTGGAGTTAGAATGCAACATCCGGTCAGCGAATGAAAACTACCTTCGTCGCCCGATCTTCCTCTTCTTCATTTGAAGACTACGCGCCGAAATATACAAGGACTTCAACCTTCGTGACGATTGTACTTTATCTGTAAGTTAATTGTCTGATAAACGGGTTGTGTTGTTTGTAAACGAGGCATCGACCTCTGACTCAACCGCTCCCACATGTCGTGGACTGTTATCACTCGGAAGTCCAGGCAGCAATGAAGATGATAATAATATATCTCATATTATCATTATTTCGTTTTAAAATCTTCCCCCCGCAGCCTCATACAATTTTGAATATTTTTCTGTATTGTTATATATTTGTTATGAAACTAAATTTGCATACACTTTATCAATACAGTTTATCCCATCTCCATACTTCATACTTACATACCATGCTTTACGTGTAAAATAATAAATAACTTCTATGGTTTCATACTTATGGGACACCCTGTATAACAGTCCCTGTAAAAACATTTCAATTTAAGAGAAAAATTCCATTGTTTTGTAGTGGTTAATGTGTGACGGTGACAACAAAACAATGGAATTTTTTGTGGAATTAGTGGAATGTTTTGTAGTGGAATTCCACTACAAAAGGGCATGAATAATCCGCCATTTTCTGCTAACGGATAAATGAAATTGACGGTTATACAGTAGACCTTCCTATAACACTGTTGATAATTTCGTTTTATATGAATTCCATGTTGTACGAGTCACTTAGATCTTACAAATACGTATGCCGGGCTGTGAAGGGCTCACGTATTTGTAAAATCTAAGTGACTCGTACAACATGGAATTCATATAAAACGGAATTACAGTATCAACAGTGTTATAGGGGAGGTATACTGTACTAATTCAATCATCTATCTTTTGATCTCCATTTTGTGAACAATAAGTTTTGTAACAGAATATTCATTAAATTCTTAAAAGTTTAAAGTTTCATTTTCTTCCATCGAAAGTAGAAACGTGACTAATTAAATAACAGGAAAGATCAGATGAACAAATAGCAACTGGCAATTTCCCTGACTGGAATTTCCTTTCCTGTTACAACAACAAAAACATACTAAAATATTCTTAATTAATGTAATTTTTTACAAATAAAATATTTAAATACTTCAAAAAACTTGTAATAATTCATTATAAAAGTATATTTTTTACAATTATCAAAGGTAAATATTTATACAGTTCTCTAGCGTCACTATCTTAGACACGTGATTAAACCAGTGTTTACTTTAAGTGATGCAACACTTCATCTTTATGTAATTGCAAAAGTAACAGGATGTAACTTGTGAATTATTTTACATCGATTTGGATTTTGGTGGCTTATAAAAGGTAACGTTAAGCAAACGTTTAGCTAATTAAAGTGTATTGTTGTGTTCGAAGAACGTGACTATTCGACTTAATGAGGTTATTTATCTTAATACAGCTACTGAATGTGGCGTACGGTTGCGTGGACTTCTGGAAAAAATGGACAGGGTATCGATGCATAAATTCGAAAGACATCAATTCCGAAACTAGATGCTACATGACAGAGAAGCTATCTTATGCTCAAATTATTCGCAGTTATTTCTATGTGTTTTGTAAAAACGAAACTATTTATGGGCAGTTAATGCGATGTTTAGAAGCTGAAAGTACAAATCACGTTTATATTAATGATTGTTATATGTCGGAGTTTGATGTGGGACAATTTGTGTCGGGGGTGAAAGTTATCGACGTCCTCGTTAACCTCGAGTCGACTGTTATGAATAATTTCGTTAGTGCTACGTTTAATGATATTCCCACTCTAAGAACAATAACATTGACTGGTTTAAGAACTTCGGGCGTGTTAAATGTGACCTTTGAAAATGTTTCTTCCGTTGCGTATCTCAACATCGAGAATTACGAGTTTGGGACCTTTATGCCGAGACCCTTTCAAAATTTATCCAGTCTTTTAACATTAAGTCTGAAAAATGGAGTTTTAGAAACGTTACCGAGCCAAGTATTTCAGGGACTTTATAATTTGAATATACTGAACCTGAGCAACAATCAAATAGAAGAAATCGATCCGCTCCTTCTCAAGAATCTCACTGAATTGCAAGTTTTGGATTTATCTGGAAATAAACTGATAAATTTACCGAGTGACTTGCTGTCCGATCTGTCGAATTTGATCTCATTTTTCGTTCAGGAAAATAGATTAACTGCACTTCCTGATAATTTATTCGCTGCCTGCCCAAAATTAGAGGTTTTTTCCGTAAGCTATAATCAGATAGGACGGTTTCCTCCTGGATTCTTCGCCGGTTTGCGAAACTTGAAACATTTCGCTGCTATAAACTGCAGTTTAATGCACTTGGAAATAGGAATATTTTCTGACGCAACAAACTTAACAGGAGTCTTTCTTACAACCAATGAAATTGTCAATTTACCGCCAGATCTTTTTAAAAATAGCAAGAATTTAGAAAAACTTTACATAGGAGTGAATAAAATACAGGACCTTCCTCCGGGCATCTTCGATGATCTCATCAATTTGCAATACATCCAATTAACGTTTAATCGTTTGCAAACACTTCCCACAAATGTTTTTCAGAATTTATCGTCTTTAGAAGTTCTTGAATTGGGATTCAATCGCCTCACTCACTTACCCGAAGACGTCTTTCTTCCACTTATTAACTTACGAGTCCTCGACATATCTCATAGTTCTTTCCTTAGACTTTCCGTTAAACAACCTTTCGGCAGAAGTAAGCATTTGACTAAGATTTCTGCCAAATTTTCAAATTTCCTGGCCTGGCCAATGATAAATTGGACGGAGCATAGCTTGACTTCCGTTGATTTCTCTAGAAGTAATTTTAGTAACGTGACATTANTTGCCATAGCTGAAAGAAAATAAGTTTTGTAAATTCAATCGTTTCCAGTTAAAATTAAATTTATTATCGTGCAGGCAGGCTGATCGCTGCACGATACTAACAAGGAGACACGTCCTGAACTTTGCTGAAATTTTTAATACCTGTTAATACACCTCTTCCACTAATGCACGATAATATAAACTACTGCTAATTGTCACGAGTTATGTTACGTGCATTAGTGGAAAGGGTGTACTAACGGGTATTAAAATTTCAACAAAGACTAGGATTTAAAAGCTTGGATGTCTATTTGAAATATTATTCTACATAAAACATGAAAGGTAATATACATGTAATCAGGAAATTGGACATACAAAACTTATAACTAGATGAAGTAGAATGAAAGATTTGGTTTAATGGGCTAAGAAAATGCAACACGTGGGCATTTGTGCCTTCCTGAAGGACTTTATATAGGCAACTGATCTCTACTTGTGGTTAGACATGTGAAGAGAACCGGGAAAGCGGTATGTAGATGAGGCGTGAATCCGATGAACAGTGTTCTGTGGTGGGTAGAAGAATAAAAGCCCACCATTCTGTAAAATTAATGAAAGGAAAGAAAAATTATATTATGGACGAACTGCTGTAGCTAAGGCTAGGAAAGAAGAAACATTCATTATCATCAATCAACAAAGCAGAAATAATAGGTCATTAGTAGATGGTCGCGGTTTCGTTCTCGCCAACAGCTTGCCAGGTCGAGTTTTCCTGATTATTTTCATGCGTCTCAGACTTAAATAAGTGGCAAGTTTCCATAAAAGATTTCCAGGAGGGAAACACCTTGTCAATTCAATCCAACCTAATCCACATATGATACTTAATGGCAGAGACAGACAGACAGCCAGGGGGCCTGACCGCATACATAAATGTTCTCTTATTCTAAGCGCTTTTATTCCGAGATTAGCGAATTAATAATAGATATGTAAAGAGACCCTTAATGTCCTCAATAGGAAAAGAATTTTAAATAAATAAACTTATGATCATTAATAACAACCATTGCCTACTTTAGAGTATTTTTCCAATTTCTTCAGGAATATTTCCATTTTTTCGGAGTAGTCAGATGACTCCTGTTTAAAGTGTGAAAATGCATTTAAGTTTTTAAACAATTTATTAACATTTAATGTTAGAAGAGTACTTACCAGAGATATTTTTCGTGTATTCATCGCGAAAACTAAAGCAATTAATTCTTAGTTTTTATTGTTAATATAATACACAAATTGCCAGTTATAACAATAAGTCTTGACAATGTGACTTAATTATTTATTAATAATGGATATAAAGTATTATTAATTAATTCATTTAATTTTAATTGTTATATTTTTGAAATTACAATACATTAATATATAATAACTTGAATTGCGGAATGATTGTTTCATTCCTGTTTTAATCTGATGCATTATGTAAACTTCCCGAGCCTTTTTTCAAGCCAATGGTGAGTTTGGACAGCCAACAGACAATCTTCTATCTTTCCTCCCCTCGGCCTTTCACTATCAAAATTTAATAGCATCAATGCCTCTAATATACACAAACCACCCTGCAACATTTCAGAAATTTTCGATAAAAGGCACAGGAGTTATTAAGCTGCAAAGAGGGTGAACAAAATCGTATCCCCCACACGCATACACACTAACATTCGTACATACCGAAAACCCCAGAATTATTTTCCATTTCTTGACGTTTTAAGGTTTTTTGTGTCCAAAAAACGTAAACATCTTCGGAGGAGGGCATTTTTGACCGATCGTCATACTTTTTTTCTGTTATGTATAAAAACCAGGAAAATAACAAAAGAAAAATGTAAATTCATAACATTAATTAGAATTTATTTAATAATTTCTTATATATAAAAATTATTTAAAAAGTTAATCTGTTAAAATTAATGCGGGAATGTTAACATGATAACTACAGGTAACCCCCGTATAACACGGCACTTCTATAGCACGGATTCACTCTAACACGGTTCGAGAATTGGTACCATCCCCCGTATAACACGGTACTTTTATAACACGGATCCACTCTGACACGGTTCGAGAAATGGGTAAAACCCTCGTACAACATGAAATGTAATAAATTTTTACATACTTAAGTACTAATA
>NW_019386944.1:0-5773 GCF_000671375.1 Centruroides sculpturatus | reverse complement strand
AGCCCACCGGCGGCCGAGTGGACTCCGTCTCCGCTTGATAGTGGTGACCAGACCCTAAACGCCGGAGTTCGATCGGAGGTTCGCGCCTCACTCGGACGAGCTGGCAGCGGGAGTTTTTTCCGGGTTTTCCTCCTTGCCAATGACGCCTGAATAGGGGCCAGCTTTCCCCCAAGTCCTCCCGGAAGGCATTTCTGTCTCCCTTTCTCGCGGGGGTCGTCTCTTATAAGACCGGCTTTGGTTACTTCGTAACCTCTCTTCTGTCTTCCTCGGATTGGTCGTCTTCTATAAGACCGACTCTTCCTTCCTGTTTCTTCCGGAGTGACAAAGCTGAGTGCTATACTACTCCACTGTGGTGAAATGAAATGAGATACTTCGTTGTTTGCCGTGATGTCCCTCGCTGGGGTGTTTCCCTCAAGGTTACATCTTCGTCCTTGCCGATGTATCCTCCAAAAGTTATCGACTTTCGTTGAGAGAATCTTCGGAAATTCCGATCTGAATTCACCGGACATCGTTTCCTGTTAGAACTGGAGTTAGAATGCAACATCCGGTCAGCGAATGAAAACTACCTTCGTCGCCCGATCTTCCTCTTCTTCATTTGAAGACTACGCGCCGAAATATACAAGGACTTCAACCTTCGTGACGATTGTACTTTATCTGTAAGTTAATTGTCTGATAAACGGGTTGTGTTGTTTGTAAACGAGGCATCGACCTCTGACTCAACCGCTCCCACATGTCGTGGACTGTTATCACTCGGAAGTCCAGGCAGCAATGAAGATGATAATAATATATCTCATATTATCATTATTTCGTTTTAAAATCTTCCCCCCGGCAGCCTCATACAATTTTGAATATTTTTCTGTATTGTTATATATTTGTTATGAAACTAAATTTGCATACACTTTATCAATACAGTTTATCCCATCTCCATACTTCATACTTACATACCATGCTTTACGTGTAAAATAATAAATAACTTCTATGGTTTCATACTTATGGGACACCCTGTATAACAGTCCCTGTAAAAACATTTCAATTTAAGAGAAAAATTCCATTGTTTTGTAGTGGTTAATGTGTGACGGTGACAACAAAACAATGGAATTTTTTGTGGAATTAGTGGAATGTTTTGTAGTGGAATTCCACTACAAAAGGGCATGAATAATCCGCCATTTTCTGCTAACGGATAAATGAAATTGACGGTTATACAGTAGACCTTCCTATAACACTGTTGATAATTTCGTTTTATATGAATTCCATGTTGTACGAGTCACTTAGATCTTACAAATACGTATGCCGGGCTGTGAAGGGCTCACGTATTTGTAAAATCTAAGTGACTCGTACAACATGGAATTCATATAAAACGGAATTACAGTATCAACAGTGTTATAGGGGAGGTATACTGTACTAATTCAATCATCTATCTTTTGATCTCCATTTTGTGAACAATAAGTTTTGTAACAGAATATTCATTAAATTCTTAAAAGTTTAAAGTTTCATTTTCTTCCATCGAAAGTAGAAACGTGACTAATTAAATAACAGGAAAGATCAGATGAACAAATAGCAACTGGCAATTTCCCTGACTGGAATTTCCTTTCCTGTTACAACAACAAAAACATACTAAAATATTCTTAATTAATGTAATTTTTTACAAATAAAATATTTAAATACTTCAAAAAACTTGTAATAATTCATTATAAAAGTATATTTTTTACAATTATCAAAGGTAAATATTTATACAGTTCTCTAGCGTCACTATCTTAGACACGTGATTAAACCAGTGTTTACTTTAAGTGATGCAACACTTCATCTTTATGTAATTGCAAAAGTAACAGGATGTAACTTGTGAATTATTTTACATCGATTTGGATTTTGGTGGCTTATAAAAGGTAACGTTAAGCAAACGTTTAGCTAATTAAAGTGTATTGTTGTGTTCGAAGAACGTGACTATTCGACTTAATGAGGTTATTTATCTTAATACAGCTACTGAATGTGGCGTACGGTTGCGTGGACTTCTGGAAAAAATGGACAGGGTATCGATGCATAAATTCGAAAGACATCAATTCCGAAACTAGATGCTACATGACAGAGAAGCTATCTTATGCTCAAATTATTCGCAGTTATTTCTATGTGTTTTGTAAAAACGAAACTATTTATGGGCAGTTAATGCGATGTTTAGAAGCTGAAAGTACAAATCACGTTTATATTAATGATTGTTATATGTCGGAGTTTGATGTGGGACAATTTGTGTCGGGGGTGAAAGTTATCGACGTCCTCGTTAACCTCGAGTCGACTGTTATGAATAATTTCGTTAGTGCTACGTTTAATGATATTCCCACTCTAAGAACAATAACATTGACTGGTTTAAGAACTTCGGGCGTGTTAAATGTGACCTTTGAAAATGTTTCTTCCGTTGCGTATCTCAACATCGAGAATTACGAGTTTGGGACCTTTATGCCGAGACCCTTTCAAAATTTATCCAGTCTTTTAACATTAAGTCTGAAAAATGGAGTTTTAGAAACGTTACCGAGCCAAGTATTTCAGGGACTTTATAATTTGAATATACTGAACCTGAGCAACAATCAAATGGAAGAAATCGATCCGCTCCTTCTCAAGAATCTCACTGAATTGCAAGTTTTGGATTTATCTGGAAATAAACTGATAAATTTACCGAGTGACTTGCTGTCCGATCTGTCGAATTTGATCTCATTTTTCGTTCAGGAAAATAGATTAACTGCACTTCCTGATAATTTATTCGCTGCCTGCCCAAAATTAGAGGTTTTTTCCGTAAGCTATAATCAGATAGGACGGTTTCCTCCTGGATTCTTCGCCGGTTTGCGAAACTTGAAACATTTCGCTGCTATAAACTGCAGTTTAATGCACTTGGAAATAGGAATATTTTCTGACGCAACAAACTTAACAGGAGTCTTTCTTACAACCAATGAAATTGTCAATTTACCGCCAGATCTTTTTAAAAATAGCAAGAATTTAGAAAAACTTTACATAGGAGTGAATAAAATACAGGACCTTCCTCCGGGCATCTTCGATGATCTCATCAATTTTCAATACATCCAATTAACGTTTAATCGTTTGCAAACACTTCCCACAAATGTTTTTCAGAATTTATCGTCTTTAGAAGTTCTTGAATTGGGATTCAATCGCCTCACTCACTTACCCGAAGACGTCTTTCTTCCACTTATTAACTTACGAGTCCTCGACATATCTCATAGTTCTTTCCTTAGACTTTCCGTTAAACAACCTTTCGGCAGAAGTAAGCATTTGACTAAGATTTCTGCCAAATTTTCAAATTTCCTGGCCTGGCCAATGATAAATTGGACGGAGCATAGCTTGACTTCCGTTGATTTCTCTAGAAGTAATTTTAGTAACGTGACATTATCGCTGCATACTCCTAACCGAGCCATCGTTGACCTGTCCGAGAGTAATATAAGGACCATATACATCGATACCCGTGAGTACGGATCTAATTTCATTACTTACGATTTGAGGAACAGCAAGATTATCTGCGATTGCAATCTTCGCCAATTTGTCGACTTTCTAAACGTAAATTTATTGACGGCATCCAAAATTTTTCCAAATCTTACCAATTTAGAGTGCTACGAGGAGAAGAAAAAGTTACTTGATATTACGACGACGTACCGCATGTGTCCTGTAACAAAAGATTGCCCCGTACATTGCGAATGCTTCCAGGACTTCGAAGGGGTTTTAGTAAATTGTTCTCGAAAAGACATGAGAGATATGCCTGAAATTCTTATCGAAAATGCTACTGTTGTGGATCTTACGCATAACAAAATTTCAAATGTTGATCCACTGTTGTGTAGGAATGTCACACATTTATACTTAAGCGACAATTCCTTAACTTCTATCGATAACTTACCACCGACTCTCACTTATCTTTCCTTAAACAGAAATCAATTAACTCGATTGCCTTCGTCCTTGATGTATCGGATTGATAAATGGAATGAGTTAAAAATTTTGTTAGCTGGAAACAACTGGAGCTGTGGTTGTGATTCTCTGTTTACCAAGGATTGGTTAATTAGAAACAAACACAAAATACTGGACTTCGCTAATGTTTCTTGCATGAGTGGTTCCGATTTATCCAGCTTTGTCCAAGTTATATCAACGGATAAATGCAAGGAGGAAGTGATTTATTTTGCATCATGGAAAACTGCACTCGTGTGTATTAGTTTGATTGTCTTTGTACTCGTATTATTAATTGTTTTAATTGTTAATGTCCGTCGTTTGAAAAGAACTATTAACAATTCGGAAAATGAATTACACAATGCCGTGGCTATATACTTTATAAACGGGCAAGAAGAAAATGTAGAAGTAAGATGAGCACTGGCGGGTCTACTATGAAACTAATGAAACTAAAGCTTCGTGTTTCCTAATCTCGGAGGTGCCCAAAGTGAGTTTACTTCTGGGTGTTGCCCTATTATTGCTGATTGCAAAGGAGTTCCATAACAGTCTATCAAAAATGTAGGTCCGCCAATGAAGACGAGAGAATTTTTCTTCAACTAAAATGAACATGAAAAATGTTTTGTAGTGTTTGGCATATTGTGTCATAACTTATGATAGTGGCATAACTAAAGTCACTTTGGATTGCCTGGTTGATGTGTCAGGAAGCGGGAGTGTACAGCATGTATGACGTTTGTAACAAGTACTAAATTAAGTTTTATATAATTGTATAGGCTTACAAGTGTCCAAAATTCATAAAGAAAATATAGCACTAGAAACACGAAATATGTAACAGCAGGGCCGCCAGAGAGAGTCCTGCTGTTATATGTTTCGTGAAGGGACGGCAAAAGCAGCAAATTGTCCTAAGTCTTAGAGAAATTAGGGGGTCCTTATACAATGGTTTTGTTTTCTTTTATTGCTACAGAATCCCAAATATGCATTTTGTCCCGACCTTTCGTTACCCTCTGGATGACTTTGTATAACTGTGATGATAAAAGTATTCGTTCGATAAAGTAATGGTTTTCGCAGTGACTCGAATTATTAATACCTAAGATCATATTTATGAATTGTGCGTTACGAAGTAAATTGTGTAAATCATTTCCCTTGAATGTGTGTACAATTTTACAAGAAGTGATTATATTTAACCTGTCTGGCAATAATGGGAGTATTGCCTTCTTTAGCGGCTTTAATACACCTGACATAGTTCTATTCCAAATGAAACGTTATGCCATTACATCTCTTATACAGTGTATTAAAAATGTATCTATGATAGTTACAATAAAAATGAATTCACCAAGAGATATTTCGTATAGGCAGCTATGAATGCCCTCTTTCAATGAAAATTGGAGCTAAACAACATACCAACTTATTTAAATTTTTGAATTATAAAAAAGATTATATGAAGAACTTATTTATTTTACTTTAACGCCATCTGGAAAACAAGAAAACCGTTGAACACTGGTAGTTGATCATTGGTTCGTGCCTGACCAAGGGGCTGGCTACCATGCAGTGTTCTGGGTTTTTTTCGGGTGTGTAACACCTGAACAGAATCCAGTTTCCACATAGGAAGTCCTGCTAGAAGTTATCAGATCACCCAAGTGTTCCATTGCCTTACTCCATCAATACATTGATACCAAATCTTAATGCTGACATTTTAATGTTTTGTGAATAAGATTACATTTCACCTTTGTATGTATGGAAACTTTTGGGACACCCTGTAGTATTTAATATATAATTTTTGTTTTAAATAGTATAAACACTTAATATGTACTTGTACCCGGAATTGAATTTTCACCTATGGTGG
>NW_019386943.1:12464-20211 GCF_000671375.1 Centruroides sculpturatus | reverse complement strand
TCTAGTCGGCAAATTTCAAATGTCCGCTAGTGATGTGGCGCTACAATATTTGGCTATGTCTTGAATACTTTAATATTATTTTTGCTAAATTTTTGCGTGTTTTAGCTGGCAACAGCGGCTCGACCATAGAAGGGAGGCCAGTATTTAAACGAGACTTAATTTTCTAATTATGAGTGGTTGTTTGTTTTGTGAGTAATAAAATAATTTTAAAATAATTTTTAACGATACAATAGCCACGATTATTATTTTAAAAAAATTTGTTAGGCTAAACATCGATGAAAATTCAACGCGAAGTTGGTTAATAGCGATTAGGGTTTCTCATTTCCCGGTCATTTGCTTGTCCCGGGATCCCGGATAAAAGTGAACTGTTTCCCGGGATCCCGGGAAATNATTATAACGCCAACCTTATGTTTCAGAAATAACGTATTCATAGTATAGTTTTGAATAATTTTCTAAAAACTAGTAAACCACTTTATAAATATTTATAAATTTAACTGAAAAATATTTTGATATTTTCATTAATGTATGACTTCACTAACCTGTCGTTCGACTGTGGTCCAGAAAAACCCAACATGGGTTTGTGGATTCTGTATCAACTCTCTTAGTGCCGTAGAATAGTAACATTTACATAATATTATTATATAACTCTAAAAACTAAGGATATACAATCTCTTAAAAAAAAAAAACACGTTATGAAATTTCGATACAACTAAAATTAATTGAGAAATCGATATCCTAATACTTTATATCTTATGACCAGATACTCTTGCTACTCACCAACTAAGCTCATATTAATTAAGGATTATAGTAGCGCAGATTTATTTTAATTTCACAAAATAAATGCTAATTAACAGAATAAGAATTTTCGAACGACTTCAGTAAAAAACGTGTTATTTTAGTGTAAGATAATCTGAAAAGTGTGTAAACTTTTGGATATTCTCCAGTCGAGACTTTAAATCTAGATAAAATAAAATATCTGGCATTTAGGAATTCATTATATAAAAATGTACCTATAAATTTCACACTTTATGCAACTAATTGAAATCAGTCTCATTAATAAATTTGAAAAACAATAATGTTATGGCTCCATTAATTATATTTTTATAACTATTATAATTTTTATACCTTACTGTATTTGCTTTAAATAAAAATATCTTTTATTATTTAGCTACATTTATTACCTAACACACTATTAATAAACAAAAATCTTTCCTATTACGTAAGTAAACCTGAATAATGTACTTAAGAATGTATAAGAATAGTTTTATGAGATTCTCATAAACTTTATCTGTAGACTAAATATGTAAACTGAGGAAGTAAAAGATTGAAACTTTATGTTAATGTTCGCATACTATCTAAAACCAGTTAAGTCATTTAAGCCTTGGCGTATTCTATTTCGAACTGAGTAGTTGTTGACATATCTCTTCATCTTAGCACATCCGAGTATCGAGTATCGCCGGAAACGAAGATATGCTACGTTTTAATGGAAGAACTGTTGACATAAGTACAATAGAATTTCATCCATGATAGTGCTTGATGAACCCTTTTTTCCCTCAAGCATTATTTTCTCTATCTTTGCGAATTTCCTGCAGGAATAATCATTCTTTTATCTTTAACGTTTTCGTAAAATTGATTTTCTGCTTAATATAGTGATTCGTGCGAAGATATTAATCAAAGTTTTAACTTAATTTTCGTAATTTTTTCTTACACAAACTTATATCAGATCATAAAAACATATTTTGAAGTCATTGGAAAGTAAGAATATAATATTAAGTGCTGCATTTACATAAGAAAGAATTTAAGAAAAATACATTTTTTCAATTATATTATTTATTGAATACAAAAATTTAATAAAATAGATTTATTTCAATTATATGAATTTGTATTAACGTTGGATTTCGATTTAAATAAATAACACAATTGACTTAAATGAATATATCCAATTATACAGCAACGTGTTTTGCATTTTATATTTTACGCGAGAGACTGAAGAATTAGCCTCTCAACTTTGAAATTAAAGTGTTCTCCTATTTGTACTGTACAATCTGCTTCTACGTATTTACGTTTTAAAAAGTGTATCTCTTTTATTCTAAGGCTATTTCCATACAAAATTATGCCGTAATATATTGGATCGAATTAATTTTTGAATTACTTGCAGAAGTAAATAGAAAATATATGAAAAATGTAATAAAAACTAGCCTTTATTTGAAAACTTTTGGATATTATCTGAAAAAAGTTAATACTTTAGTTTATTGTATTAATAGTTTTTCAAAATCAATATTACATGCTCCCTTTTTGGAATTAATATAATTGTAGTGATATAAGTTGTACATTACAGTATTATCAATCGATTTGATTATTCTAGAGTACTGTTTGTATGATTATTATAGCCTCGCAATTTGAAAATCATCTACTGCAGGATGTCCCACGTAAAATCGACTCAACTCACTGGAAACGATAAAAAAAATTTAGGCAAAAGACATTTGTTGGAAACTTTATTTTAACATTATTTAAAGGTATAGATACTTACAGAAGATGCAGAAAGTGGTGTTTTTGTGCATCTGTGTATGTTTGTGTATGCATTATTCTTTGCGTTCAGACTGAACTTACGTAAAATACTGATATTGATAGCCTCAATGTTTCTGCCAATGGTTTCCTTTAGTTCTGACATTGATCTCCGAAAGTTCTTAACCGATTGCTTTGAAATTTTGACACAACGTTGCATTCGAATACGGGCGTGTTTTTATATTATATATGAATAGATATCGAAATTTCCCCCCGCGGGGAGAGGAACAAAATTAAGGCTGACCGTGAAGAACTCGGCTTCTATTATACTATTTTAGATGCGGTTTTTTTTGCGTTTTTGATTGCGTTTTATAGGGTACGTCAAGAGAATGTACGCTAAGAAGGAATTTTTCGAAATTTCCCCCGCGGGGAGTGTTATACATTTATAATAGATACATTTTCAGCAATAGCAACGCGTTGCCTGGTACAGCTAGTTTAAAATAAATATTTGACATTATATATTTTGGTCACGTGAATAATAGGCCAAAGAAGATTAATTAGTTCTTTAGTTTGTCTTTCAGTTTTTGCTATTAGTCAGAGTTAACTTCTTTTAGGTTCTGCTGCTAAGTTCAATGACTTGAATTTCCATCTTTCGAATTATAGTTTAAAGAAAAATAATTGGGAATGTAAAATTTTTTACACTATTTTTGATATTATTAATAAACTTATTTCATTTTTCTTTGAGTTATATAATAATTTAATTTTTATATTATTATTTTTATATTTTTTTAGTTTAGAAATTAATAAATATTTTTTAATTTTATCACGTATGATATGTACAAAATTAATTAATAAAATTTTCTTATAACATAATCTTAATAAAAATCATTTTATTTGTTTAATATTGAATGTGTATTTGTTAAATTAAAAGTATTTAATAAAAATAGAAATAATTCAATATAATCAAATATTGTCTTGTTCTATTTATAAACTTGCTCTATTATAATATTTTTGTATTTTTGTTATGGATTATTTTATTTTTTATAAAGAAATTTTTCTTATTTGTGAATATTTTACAAAAGATACGAAAAAATCATCTTACACTTATTTATCGATAAAATTTAACGATGAACAAGAAAATTTCTTTTTACGTTAAACTTATCGATTCCTCAGGTGAGCCATTAGTACTTGTTTTCCCATATTTGGAATCTATATCTTCCAAAATACATCTTTAAACTTGTCTGAAAGATCTAAGTTGAGTACATTAGATAGAATTTTTATCTAATATTGATTTCTAACAAAATAGAGATTTTATTTTTAACCTTTTATTATTATTATTTTTAAGTTTAAATATTATTTTAAACTGTTTCGCTTTACTACTGAAAATATTATTGATTCTTAAAGTCTGAATTCTATTATTTTCTTTACGCAGTTTCGTGTTTATTTTTATAGCAAATAACTTTGATTTTTTTCTTTTTATTGAAAAATTTAAATTTTATTTCCATTTTACTTTATAGTTTTCATCACTTTAATAACAATCTTAATACAGAAATATAATCAATATTTATCNCGTAGCGCCACGCTATACGGACACAATAAATTTTTGAGCATAATTATATAAATTATATATAGTTACAGTTTTTGCTGTATGAAAATTGGAATACATAATTTTTTTGTCAGTGACTTTGTTCAATGGACGGCGGTTGTATCTGTCTCGCATCTCCTAGGCCTCTTTACATATACAAAACATATGGATTTTGGAACATGTATCCCTGCATCTAACGCATCAACGGTTTGATAAATCGTAAATACTGTTATTGATTATTATTATCCCTTTTTTTAATCTTAACTTAATGAAGAACTTTTTAATGTTAAAGGATAGATTCGAAAGCATATAGCCGTTGATGAATGGGTATTCTAAGATTATATTGTACAGTACCATTCAGGATTTTTCCGGTTATTAATATCAGTAATAACTTGAGACAAATTTCAAAGACATTTTGTATAGATTGTAGANAAAAAAAATTGAAAATTATAAAGAAATTTTTCTTATTTGTGAATATTTTACAAAAGATACGAAAAAATCATCTTACACTTATTTATCGATAAAATTTAACGATGAACAAGAAAATTTCTTTTTACGTTAAACTTATCGATTCCTCAGGTGAGCCATTAGTACTTGTTTTCCCATATTTGGAATCTATATCTTCCAAAATACATCTTTAAACTTGTCTGAAAGATCTAAGTTGAGTACATTAGATAGAATTTTTATCTAATATTGATTTCTAACAAAATAGAGATTTTATTTTTAACCTTTTATTATTATTATTTTTAAGTTTAAATATTATTTTAAACTGTTTCGCTTTACTACTGAAAATATTGATTCTTAAAGTCTGAATTCTATTATTTTCTTTACGCAGTTTCGTGTTTATTTTTATAGCAAATAACTTTGATTTTTTTCTTTTTATTGAAAAATTTAAATTTTATTTCCATTTTACTTTATAGTTTTCATCACTTTAATAACAATCTTAATACAGAAATATAATCAATATTTATCTTTTATGTCATAATTTTTATTATTAACATTTTTATTAGATTAAAAATAATTTCCTTTAATCAAAAATATTAAAAAATTATTTATTATCAAAACGTTCCAGAATTATATTGAGAATAATACTGTATATAACTTATTATAACAAGTTGTGGACAATTCTTATCTATTTATATAAAATAGAATGTCTGTCTGTCTGTTCTGTATGCATTTCCTATTTGTTTAACTGATTTGATTTGATGTACTTCAAACACAATAAAAAGCGTAGGCTAAAATATCCAAATTTTTGATATCGTTTTCGTTTCAATGTTTACCGTTATTACTTTACGCCCGGTCAACACCGCTATCTGCTAGTTAATTATAGTGTACTTTTTAAATTTTTAATTATTCTATCTTAATAATTGTAATATTTATTAGAATGATTTAAATAATTTAACATAATACATTACCACCTTTACAGATTAAATTAAAATAATAAAGAATAGATTTACACGTAGGCGTATTTGTACAAAATACAAATACGTCTACATGTACAAATTCTATTGGGGAGAAATGCGTATTATATAATATAGTAAAACAATTTATTTTTCCAATAATTTCGTATTATGTGGAACAACCAATTCATGTGTATATCGCTTTTCGTGTGTCAAATTATATAATATTATGGGGAATCAACCTATCAATCATCTCACATTTTTTTATTTTTCATTTTCACAGGCAAACTTCGATCTTTCAGTTTGCCAAATTTATAAGAGAATTTAAAAAATAATATCTTTCTTTATCCACTGTTTTATTATTATTATTATTATTAAACACAAATTTTCTGTACTAACTCATAGAAATATTAATTAATAGTTTTATTGTGAGTATTGATTTAAATAATAATATATATTTATTAATAAAATTGCTGTAAAACGGAAATATTATATAAAAATTACATTAAATAATTTATTAAAATGTGGAGAAATAATAATTATAACAGTTAAGATAAATAAAAATTAAAAAATATAATTATTAAAAATGTTAGAAATTATTTTAGATAAGTTAAAATTATTCTCTTTATGATGTGATTAACTTTATTTTAGATGGAAAAACACTTCTTGTAATTAAAAATTTCTTTAAAAGAAATAAGTAAATGATATCTAATTTCATTATCATACCAAGAACATTAATAATATGAAAGGTGTTTTTTTTTTCTAATTAGGAAGATATTAGTTGAGATGAAACTCAGCAATAAAAGAAATTTTACTATAATTCAGTTAGTTTCACGTGTAGATATGATTGAGTGGTATCAGATTAAATTATATTAATGCTTCGAAATATATTTTTAAATTAGAAACGACGTCTTAAAATTTTTCACTTTTTGAATTGAAAGTAGATATCATCGGAAATGAGAAAAATAATAATACAAAAATTGCGTAAAAGATATAATTTAATTTTAAGATTAATGTTTCAGGATACCCAATTTAGAACTTTTAGGTTAGAAATATTTTGATTTATTGTACACTTTCAAAAAGATATATATGGATGAATCAATAATAAACAAATGATTTCTTCTGTAGAATATAAAAATCAGAATATTTTGCAAAAATTGATAAACTAAATTCTAGTATCTAAATATATAAAATTACTTGTCCTGACTGAGTCACTGACTGATTCATCATCGCCCAGAGCAAACCGCTGAACCTAAAGTGGTGAAATTTGGTACACAGTTAGGGTACGTCATGAAAACGCACACTAAGAAGGGATTTTTCGAAATTCCCCATCCCAGGGGGAGAGGGAGAGCAATTAAGGCTTAACCAGAACAACAGCTTCTACTGTACTATTTTAGATGCGATTTTCCGTTTTTATCTGCGTTTTAGTAGGGTATGCCATGGCAATGCACACTAAGAAGGGATTTTTCGAAATTCCCCCGCGGGCGGGAGAGGGAGAGGATTTAGTCTTCATCGAGTACTTAGGTGTATTAAATTAATAACATTTCAGTCATTGTTATAAATATTTTTATATATTTCGATTTTTTAACCAAATGTTCGAACCGTTTTAAATTCGAATTTATTATTGTATATTGGTTCGATTATCGAATGATTGTAAACGTTCCAGAAAATTGATCAAATTGAAAACAGTTCGTTTGATTCTCGGCAATTCTCATCATTCTCAGCGGTAGGTGTTATATAACAATTACTATAGTCAGGGTGACCAAGCTCCTTGATAGTCCGAGCCATTTTTCAAAATTTGAAATTTTTCGCGAGCCGCAATTAAATACTTATTAAAAAGGTATGCAAAAAATTCCAGATTACAAATTATATCCGTAGCAAGAGTGATACAAATTGTTTCCTCCAGAGCACAATGTCAACTGTCCATTGCAATGACAGTTTACAAATTCAAAATCGGTCTGGAGTCGGTCGATAACGGACGATTACGCCACTGTTTATGTTCGTTTGCGCAGTTTTCGATGAGTCATATCATTCTTAACTTGGACGGAAATGAAATTTGTTACAACGTTGCACTTAGTCTTTCATATTTGTTGTTAGTAATTTAAAAGACATTTTGAAACACATACGGAACGATAATAATTTTTTAAAATATAATAACACAAAAATGAAAAGAAAACTCGGGTACATTTATCGAGAGCCACAAATAATCCTTCAAAGAGCCGCATGTGGCTCGCGAGCCGCAGGTTGGCCACCCCTG
>NW_019386943.1:0-7419 GCF_000671375.1 Centruroides sculpturatus | reverse complement strand
CGAAAAATTCCTGGGGATTTTCGGGAATTTCGGTCAGAAAATACTCTGTTTCTCTGCAACGAAGAGAGATTTAATTTCATCGTTCAACTTAAAAAAATACAGCATTTCAAAATTGTTACGAAATTGTATCAAAACGAAATTTAAATTTAAAGAAATTTGTTTTATTTGTAAACAATCTAGCCTAAAATTTTGATTTTATTTAAAAACTGAAACCTTAATAAATATAAAAATTGGATTTTTGACTCTGAAAATCGAAAAAGTTTGCAGAAACAAAAATCTTTGCATTACAACGTCATTCGCAAAAATCCGAAACGGAAGGAACATGGCGGACATACTGTACGCTGCATGCCACATTTTAATACTAGTAGCCCGGGACGCTCCCTAGTGGGCGTTTTAGCAGTATTACAAATTCCTATGAGGCATGTTTAAAGCAGCGGCAGCTTTACGTTCCTCCACAGTGGCGTATTTCTTTGGTCGTGCCTACAGTGGCTAGCCACTGTAGTCGTGCCATGAAAGGTTTCTATTATTATATTAAAAAATTAGCTTAACTATTTCAAACCTTATCGTTTTATCGTAGCGGTTCAAATCTATCCGGTTTTTCGTTATTCGCCTCCTAGTGAACATTACAGGCATTCCGTGACAATAATAAATTCCTATTACAAATATAATGAATTATTTATATTGTTATATTGACCAAATAATAATTTATTGGCCAAATGAAAAATAATAATTTATATTGTTCATTTAAATAATAATTAAAATCGTTAATTTGAATGTTTGAAATATGACACACGATAGGGGCGCCTCTAGTGTCTGTTATCAAACGGTTACGGGAAGGACGGACGGAAGGACAGATACATGTTGAATGGATTATATATATATAGGTAGATACGAGACGAGATGTGGAAACATTAAGGGTCCCACACACGTTAAGGAAATCCTTTGAGGAATAACTGCGCAGGCATGGCCTTGAGGAATTCCTGTTAGTGTGTAGAGGAAAACTGTACAGGCCGCCAGAGTAGAAACCATTTGATTTTCCTGTACAGTTTTGGACTGTGCAGGCCGACCATAACGTGTGTGCCTTCGTGACGTTCATTTGTGAGACCTCTGAGTAGTGAGAACAATGTCTCGTGAATATTTGGAAGAATTATTTTCTATAACCTTATTAACTTTTATTATTTATAACCTGAAAAATTAATTTTTCATGTTATAAATTATTTTCAGATCAAAAATTTCTCGGCTAAAATTAAAATTATAAATAATTTTAATATTTATAAAACTTCTCAATTCATTTCTTCAGTTTTCATAAAACATCTTGATACTCTATAGTCTATATTATTTCCTTTTACATTTAAAAAAAAATTATTGTTTTAATATCCAAGTAAATTAAAACATGACGACTTAAAATAATATTTTAACAATAACACAAAGTTTAATAAATAATTTTAAATTATTAAATTACAAAATTAATTTGCGATAATAATTTTTACAATTTGTACTAATATCGGATGTGGTTGAGAATTATTAATAAATATTTGCTATTTTTTTTTTGTTCTAATATCCGAATAAATTAAAACACGATCATTTGAAATAATATTTTAACAATAAGATAAAGTAAAATAGGAAAATAGTTTAATATAATAATTATTTAAATTATATTGCTATTTATTTATTAAATATATATACAACGTATTGATTTTGAAAATACCTGTTTTTTGTTCAATTAAGATTTGTTCGTAAGATAGAATATTGCAAAAAGAACAACGCTTCTATAATATAATCGAGACGGGTTGATAATAATAATAATAAGTGCAGAGCCCAAACGGTTAGGAGTTGGAAGCTGAAATTTGGTACACAGATAGGGTACGTCACTAAAACGCACACTAAGAAGGGATTTTTCGAAATTCCTCCCGGGGGGGGGAAAGACAGGATTAAGGCTTAACACTTCCATCAACAATGGAAGTGTTAAGTAACAATGGCGGTGTTAGGTAACAATGGAAGTGCTAAGTAACAATGGAAGTGTTAAGTAACAATGGAAGTTTTAAGTAACAATAAAAGTTTTAAGTAACAATGGAAGTGTCAACAATGGAAATCTTACGTAACAATGAAATTGTTAAAAGAAAGCGACGTGCGATACGCAGATGCGGTTTTTTCGTTTTTGCGGGAAATCGAACATATTTTTAGACCCATCTAAAAATTCTCTAAGGGGACCCAATCCTTGCATTCTGTGAAAACGGGTAAGGTTGACTGTAACGTAATAATCTTTATCTTAGTTATCGTTACTTTTGCCCGAGCAACGCCGGGCCCACCTGCTAGTTTTAAAATATTTGTGATAATAACAATTCTTTTTAATATTATCTGATTTTGGACACCCAAGAAGTTTAATGTCTAAATAACTGTAGCTCCAGTTTTTAAAAAGATTTTTTTTTCCTATCTATCCATCTATAAATAAAAATAATTCTTTATACGTTGAGAAAAAATTAAATAATTGTAAATTACTATGTTTATTGCAGCCAGTTATATCCGATGGTTTTTCGTCTATAAAATTTAATCCATAAATTTTCTTGGTAGTAAAATCGACTTGCCATTGATCTTTCGCTAATAATTGATGCTTTTTAACAGAATATATAGCCCAAGATTTCTCTTGAAAAATTAATTTTTGATCAGTGCTACCCAAACCACTATTACTGCTATTTACACTATAGACTTCTATGTATATGTTTTTTTCCGCGAGTTTTAATACAATTTGATTCCAATAAACATCCAAGAACAGCCAGTACGTCACCATCAGATGCATGGCCGACTGACTAACTGAGAGATTTTACTCCTCGTGTGTGGGCGATAGGAAATTCTGAATTTCCTCAAGGCCAGGCCTGCACAGTTATTCCTCAAAGGATTTCCTCAACGTGTGTGGCCCCCTTAAAGGGCAGTAGGCCCCAATTAACTATATACAAACTTCCTATGCAAACAGTCATGTTATTTCAATTCAAAACTTTTCCACCGAAAGGTGTTAGATAGATGACCGGCAAGACACTATTGTTAAAGGAAAAGTATTATGTACAGGGACAAGCCATTATTAATTTGAGGTGTAGAGCATATAGGCCTAAATTAAATTAAATTAATTAGAAATATTAAAAATTGCAGCTCAGCAATGTGACGATTTCACAATAAATAATTGTTTGTTTTTATTATTTTCTTTTTGATTTTATTAGGTGAACTTAGAAACAATATCTGAAGTGAATTTTAAATATTAATTATTGAATAACAATTATCAACATAAGCATCGATCGAGATTTTGTAATAATTCACTCCAGTTTAATATTTTTGATTTATTAAACTCATTTATATGCCATGGTCTTTTTATAATTGAACAAA
The DNA here is from genome assembly GCF_000671375.1 of Centruroides sculpturatus. NCBI lineage: Eukaryota > Metazoa > Arthropoda > Arachnida > Scorpiones > Buthidae > Centruroides > Centruroides sculpturatus. The sequence continues at coordinate 4,044 of NW_019386943.1, read as the reverse complement.
AAAAAATCGATTTGACCAAATGTGGTTTTATTGGACACATGAATCAAACTACTGTATTTTATAAGCAAACACGTTAGATCGAAAGTCAATTTACCCAATATATCTATTAAACTTTCCCATAACAAGGAATTTTATTCAAATAACTCATAGTCAAATAGTTGAATAGATTAATTATTAAATTTTGATAATTATATTTTTATACAAAACACTTTAATAATTCTTACTTAATAATTATTAATGCACAGTGGTCGATAGTGATGAAACTATTTTACACTGATAGTTGGTTGTTGGTTCGCGCTTCACCAACCGGCTGGCCACACGGAGTTTTTCGGGCTTCTTCACGTAGCTAAAACTTAATAAGACCAATTTCCCATAAAAAGTCCTATCGGAAAGACTTCCAGTTTGCTGATTGCCTATGTGTGGCGTTGGCGTTGTCTTGTCTTATTATTTCAATCCTAATGTTTATTTATTTATAAGTATTGTAATGTCATGTATTTATAAATAAATAGCCATTAGTACGCGCACTATTGGCGACATTTTACGCATAATCTATATGCCTCTTGTATGCTGAAAAACATGCACAATCATTTTTATGAAAATAATTTAATAGTTATTATTTGATTATTATTTTAATCTTTCAAGATTACTTCAAGGGTGTTGCATTAGTTAGCCCGCATGGACTCTCTCAGTCCCCATTATTCTGAAATTGTGAAATTATGGGAATCACATCAGAAAGTATGATTATATCTTTTATTTCCATAATTTATCCTGTTTCTAATGATGTAAAACACTTGTAGATTGACGAAAATGCGATTTTATTTTTAATTTTTGTAATTTTATCCGAAAAAGTAAAAATAATAAAACACAGCAAATTTCACTTTGTAGTAAAATATCTCAGGTTTCATGGACTAACACGGATAAGTTTATTTGTAATTGGAGAGGGATGTTTTGTTTTCCAGGTCAGAATAGGAAAATATTTTTTTAAAGAGATATTCTCAGTAGACTAAGCAACGATCCCCACTCAAATCAATGTAAATAAACCGAGAGAATCCAAGTTTTATTTCAACTCAGATGGAAAAGTATCTTTTAAAAGCTTCTACGCGACGTGTAAATTCTTTAAATAACAGGACTTTTATTTAATTTTATTCGGAAATATGCTTTGATTAACATATAACAATTATTTTTGTCAGAACTGATTATTTTAATTTTCTTTTTATGCGTATGGTTACGCATAAAAAACAGACTATCAAAAGTACATTATCTTAAGTCAAAAATTAATATCGCTTCAAGTAACACAGAAAGTATCAAAACTTTTGCGGATTGTTTAATAAGGAATTTTTCCTATATGAAAAGTGAAACATTCAAAAAAATAATGCGTGAACCATCGAAAATTTGGCAAACGATTACATGATGGTGACTAGTAAATTACTAGCTTTATAACATAAAAAGTTATGTCAATGTCATCAAAATAAATTATTTGTCTTGATGTGTTGCTAAGACTGTTGTTTAATAAACAAAAATTTTATAATTGTGAAACAGTTCAAACTAATTTTTTACATCTAAAATTGAAAGTAAGTTAATTATATCTTAATTATATTATGTAAAATTAGCTGAACCTCTTGCATCTACAATTCTGTGTAATATTTGTTTATTAATTGATCTGATATTAAAATCTAATAAATATGTTTCCACTGTTTTTGAGCCTTTTAAGAAATTTGTAAACTATACATGTAGAAAAAACTGGGAGATATTTTCTTAAAAATGAGAATTTATTAAGATAATATGGGAACATAAAAGAAAGATTTATTCACGGGAAATTTTATGGGAAACTTTACGTTCTTGTAGGGAAAAATTATAGAAAATATATTTTATTTATTTATTTATTTGGTAAGTTAAGAAAAAGAATTTTTATTTAAAAAACACTTTTATTATTCAATTTTTTAAGTTTTGTTTTTTTTTTTACAATTGTACAAAACAAAAAAGAATATATTTTTAAATGCTTGAACATTTATGAGGACAAAATTATTTCGATATTCAATGTTTCCATGTGAACTGTTATAGTACCTTCGGTATATTTTCTGTTGTATTCAAATTTTATTTTTAAAATGTCATTTAAATTTGTGGTAGAACAGGTAACGACTTTCTTAATTTAAAAGAAGGTGCAGTATATTTGGGAATTGGTAAATAGATTTCTTATTTAACAAAAAGTACTTGTTTTTTTCATAAATGTTTTTCTTAAAAAAAAGTTTTATCATCTTCATTTAAGAAGAAACATATAAGNTATATATATATATTTTAATTTGAATTTTCACATTATTACAGATTTATTTTTGGTAAAAATATATTATAACTCAGATACAGTAGCCCCTCGTTATATCGCGGATTCGGATACATCGCGCCTTTATTTTTTTCTCCTTCAAATTTTAAAAGCGCTCGAGTCAATAAATTTTAAATTATCTATTGCCTTTGAATTTTCTTTTGCAACGGAATACGGTATTTTATCCCTACCATTGTCCTAAAAACTACCACTGCAGCGAAACAATAAATTCGTGACGATCTAAATAAACAAAACAAATGATAATTACCTATATACTTATGTTTCCTTTTGATATTAAAAGTTGTTTATTGATTTGAAATACTGACTTCTGATTTACAAGTTTCTGTGAATTCGAAATTTCACGTCTTTATGTGAATTGACGGTATTGCATCAATTCACATAAAGATGTGAATTCTCCACGTAATGTATAAGGAAAAAATTTCTTCATTTTTGAACGGAAAGTTCTAAAATAACAATACAACAGTCACTTTATTTTGCTTTTTGGATAATTTTTACTCTTCAATTTTATATTGTTTTATTATATGTTCAATATTTACTTTAAAATTTTTAATTACTGTATTTAAAATTTTTACTGAAAAATATAAATTACACAAATCTTTAATAAGCGATTTATTGTGAAATATAGTATTGTATAATAAAGTCTCAACTGATATTGCCTTTATATGGATAGTATTTAAAGAAACAACAACGCTAAATGTCGTATAGATGTTTACGTAAACGTCAATTAATGCGATATAATCATGAATAAAATTCAATATTGAAAACCTAAGCTTATTTTATATCAGAAATAGTTGCTGATGAAAGAATAGTGGATAGGTATTCCATTGCATAAATAATCTGTTTAGTAAAAGCCTAGAATTTTTAGTACTCGGTTATATCGAGTACTATATTTTGTCTCCCGACAAGCGCGACATAACGAGAAGATACTGCTTGTATTTTTATAATACAAGCAGTTATTTTTTTACTCTATGAAACGATTTTATATAAAAAATAATAAACATTATATTATTGATTATTTGTAATAAGTTTGTTATATATAAAGTGTCAAATATATTTATATTTCGCATTTCAATACACATATCAAAAGGAATTTATGAAATTCGGGATTAATTCGGCTATTTTAATTAAATTACATTCTTTTAAAATACATTTTACCATTGAGTCATATAGAAACTTTTATTTATTCTGTGGGCACTTATCCATATTTTCAATTCAGCCTTCGTTCATTATAATAAACAAGAACATGAAACACGCAACATAGTTTAAAAATTACGTTGTTACCCTTAATATATATATGATTTATTAGGATTTCATCTAAGAGTAAACTTGATAGAAACATTTTGATTTTGAAAACTGCATAAAATTGGTTTTGTAATAAGGTATTTAACTTAATTGTTTAGGGTAAGTATTTAAATATAGGCTACATGTCTATTTCTTCTTTATACTTTTTTTTTTTTTTGTAAATTTGGCAGTTAATGAGACTCTCTCTTCCCGCTCAAAGAGCACTAAGAGAGTTACAAGAGTGTTTATTTGGTTTCAAGAATGACTCACCAGTTTATAGGGAGGCTACCCATTTGGTAGTCAGTGGGACAACAGCGTGTAATATACCGAGAAGGGATAGAGAAGTAGAAGTATCATTAAGCCTTTGAGCATTCCGTGTACAAATAGCCTATTATACTAAACAAAATAAAAATAGAGGGCTAAAG
>NW_019386942.1:0-17116 GCF_000671375.1 Centruroides sculpturatus | reverse complement strand
CGAATTTTAATTATAAATGCTAAAATCTGAAAAAATGTTTTTGATGTCGTGCGATTTAATTAACGTTAATTAAAAGAAAAATTTTAATTATTTTTCTTAGCCGATGAATCACTTTAAATCGTAAACACTTCAAATTTTAAGCGCACAGATTTATTAAACATGATTTTTTAAGCGTAATGTATCTTTTAATTATGTGTAGATTTAAATAAAATTTGAAAGATAACGTGTGATTATTGATTTTAAAAAAAAAATTTCTGATCATTTTATTTTAGCTACTTTAAATACTTTATCTAAAAATGTTAAGTGTTGTAACAGCTGCTGTCTTTTATAAGTGTTCCACAGGTGTATCAGATTAATCCATATCACGTGTAACTGATATCTTTTCGTTGGCTATTAATCAAGAAATTGCGTTAACCAAACACGAAACAATTTCATATGATCCTTTTACATTCTTTGTATTATTGAAATATTTATTCTCTCAAATTTCATTTTTTTCTATTTTGTTAAATACTTCAAGGCCATCCAATCAGTATGAAGGGCTATCGAAAGCTTGATGTGAAGCCCAAGAGTAGAGTTGGCCTCTTCCCTATTTCTAAGAAAATGAAATACGTAGAATGTAAGTTTCTTTATTAATAGTCTTAAAGATTGTTAGTGAGAATAATATTAGGAAATAGTCGTTTTTATCCCTATAAATTAAGTATTCGAAAATCCTCGGCTCCCTCCCTCCACGGTTCTGGCAGTCGGAATGATTTGGTGGGCGTGTAAAAATATTTAACTACATTTTTATACAATATATTCACGTTTAATATTTTATAGAAATTTTCAAAAAAATTTCAAATACATTGGAATAGTATTTACTTTGAATTTTTCAAAAATTCTGTTTGTTTTGTTGTGTGAAAAGGATTTCTTGAAAATCCAATTTAATTTTAATTAAATGTTTGTTTTTGTTTACATAAAATCAATACCTATTGAAAACTTAAATAAAAATTTAAATAGATTCCGTTTAAATAATTTAAATAAAAGCTATTTAAATTAAACGCTTGTTCGCATCCTTAGAATTAGTATTTTAACTACATTGAAAAAAATTCTTCTTTCTACATTTAAAACTTTTCTAAATGTAATTTTTGTTATGTACCGGGTGATTTGTAATTAAAATATCCTATTAAACACTTTCTAGAGATGTATATTAGAAGTCCAAATGCAACTAAATTTGATGACATTTTCTTATGCTAAAGACAAATTGTATTTTACGAAAGATTCACCACTGTGGCACTTTTCCGCGCTTCAAGCAACGAAAAGCGATTTCGTTTGTCGGGACACCTAAAAAATGTATTTTATTGTGGGCATGTTGCAAATTTGATAACCTTGACAGTACGTTGAGAACACCATACAAAATCAGTGATTGTCGGCTGTTGAATACATTGTTTATCTCCTTCAGGTTTTAATCTTTAGAATATAGAACACATTGAGCAGTATTCTCTGAAGTGTCTTTATACAAATAATGTTTATTACTTACAGCGCCAAAAATACCGTTGTGGCGAATTGGGTACTAAATTTTTACGTGTTTTGAAAGGGCCCCATGCCAAATTTAGTTAAAAGTTCAAATGAAATTATTTCTCTAAACAGTGAAAAGTATTGGCATAAACCAAATTCTAGTGAAACTTAGGTATAATCAAATGACTTATGCTTAAACTATAATCTCTAATGTAGCAGTTTTCAATCTTATCATGTCCACAGTTTATTCTTAACATTTCTTACTGATAATGATTTACATTGTTTAGATATAAAGTATTTTCTTTAACATTTTCTCCACTATCTCAAGAGTGAATATTCATAGTGATAAACTTCATTTTAATGGATGAAAGGATTTGTCTTCTGATATTTTAAAATAATCATTAGTGAAACTTTGTACTTACATTTTAAATATGCGTTGTTTAATAATCTTTATTATTGGCACCCTTTTGATATTCTAGCATATTGCCGACGAATAACTATCGTCTATTCGTCCCATCTCTTCCATTTGTCAATAGTTATAAAAATTCTGATTAGATTATCTCGACATGTTATCGGAACATATGCCATAGGGACAAATTCCGAAAAATCTAAATATTTCTATTGAAAAATATTCCGATTATCTAAGTAATTAGTTGAGATATACAAATCAAATACGATTGGGTGAACAGATGATAAAAAATGTTCAATAATTCTAACTAAATTACTTTTTATGGAATTATGAATTATTGAGGCAGTAGCTCTTGAAAACACATCTAATGCTGAGTAATATCAAATTTTACCAAAATGCTACCTCAGACCCGATTTTTGGTTTCTAACTTACGGCAAAACCAAAAGTTAAGAGGACCAGGAAGCAATTCCAATAATTTACAGTTGTACTAAGATATAAAATTTAAGAGTTCTTTTGTTAGTTGCTTTTTTTTTTTTTTTTTTAATTAGAGAAATTTAAGTTTAAAGCACACTAATACTAGCTCAAAAGTGAGATTGTGTGTGGCGCCATCTGTTATGAGATTTTATTTTAAAATAATTTTTATAGTATTATTTATATGAAGGCAAAAGGCTTAATTTTAAGGATTAGAGATGAGTTTAAGAAAAATTGTAAATGCAAATGAGTAATTTTAAGTCTGATATCAACACGACATATAACACGACTTTTTTTTTTATATCTCCCATCTGCATGACTTTTTAATTAACAAAATCTAATAGTCCTGTTGTATTGATTCCCCATTCTTAGAAATACCCCCTCCGCGAAGTTTCAAAATTTTTGATTTTATCCAGTCCTGAGATAATGCAAAATAGACGCCGACACATGCATACACAATTTTTAAGAGTTTTTTTTTTTTTAAATACTTTTAGGCTCCTGGAAAGCCAAAACNAAACACTTTATTTTTCCTAAAATGTAATTTCAGAATTGCACTTAGAATGAATCAATTGTAATAGATATAAAATCAGTTTAAAAACTAAATAGCCAATTAAATGTTTTCTGCCATTTGATATAAACCACAGCATCGTGTTTGTATTGAAAGTTATGAAAACGCGACATTCTGTTCAGGTCAATAAAAATTAATAGTATTTTGAGTGCGTATTCTATTACATAGATCATATATTCTGTCTTCATTGGGGGGAAAATGTGTGTAATAAAGTTATTTTTTTATATTGATAAATATATATATATAATTTATTTTATACTTTTAAATGGTTTGGTTTTTAATCCTTTAAAACTTGTTTTTCCAATATATTTAATCAATAGTGGTTTTTTTAAATTAAATTTTGTAATTATTTATAGAGAATCTTGAAATTTTATGTAACTTTTCCTGTTAATATGAAAAAGCCAAGTTTTTCCTTTTGAGTAATAAGAATAGTTTAAGTAATGATACGTCTCAGATTCGTCTTAATAAGTAAACTAGTCAGATTATTTTTGGCTTGATAAAGTTATGAATGCTGTCTTAATTTCAGGATGCCTATTACTAAGCTTCATTCCTTTCATATTGCATCATTCAGTCATTTCAAACGTACAGTAAATACACGGTTCATTGAGCGCATCCGGTATTTTTTTTTTTTTACTATTTGAATTTTGTCTGGTGTTTTTAGATGTATTTTTGAATGTGAAACTTTTTAAATATAATGGATATTTTATTTATTATATTTTATTTTTAATTTTTTTTGGCTGGAAAACAGTAAGATAAATCAAGAATTCAAACGTCATGCATGTTATATTTGTTGTAGGATAATTTACATATTTATTACTTATAAATTTAAGATATTAATGTATTTTATATTCATATATTCCTATTTAATTAAATACATATATCAATATAAAATACATTAATAATTATAATATATATAAAATTCGCTTACTCCATACTGAGAACTGTTAGTTCCTCGTAAGAAAATCCGGAAACAAACTGCACCCTGAAAAAAAATTTGATAAATGAATAACAACTTATTTGGTGAATAAACCAAGAAGTTGCTATTCATTTTATCAATTTTAAATATCAAATAAAAAAAGTAAAATCTGTTTTAACTTTTAAATTTAATTACATAAATATCACGCTAATTAATTCTTTTTTGATTGTATGACTTTTCATAATCAAGGGATTATGTTAAATAAATATTTAATTTATAAACTTCTACGAATAATCGAAACAATTAGAATTATTATAAAGGCGTAATGTAAAATAAAAATTTGCATTTTGTTAAGGACTAAAAGAAAAATTCGAATTCTTAAATTCTTTCCATCATGTTTTAAAACAAAAATCAATGCTTGATTTAATTATTTTTCTTAACTTGTTTTTATATTAAATTAATTTAAAATATAACAATTATTAATTTAAATGTATATTAATAATAATAATAATAAGGAATAATAATAATTATTTCTTCGTAGCCATTTTTAATCGAATTATCCTCTACTAGGATTCAACACTTCTGCATGTGTCTTTTTTTTAATTGGAATTTCTTTTATTTTAAAGACAAATCCAATTTATTTTATATAATTACGATGTTAAAAATAAATTAGTATAAACAAATTACTCAATTTATAAAAAAATATTAGTTTTTAAATTCAAATTTATAAATTTAATTAACAATAAGAACAAAAGCTATCGGTTGCAATATTACACGAAGTAATTACAGTTTGTTTCCTCATAACTAAAAACTAGAATTGCATATTAATATTTCTGAAGTTTACTTAATTTGGAAGATATATATATAAAATGTACCACCTATTCTGTGAAACAAATTTACATTTTCGGAGGCTCACCCAACCGTTTCTTATGTAGTTACGCCTATGGCTTATTCATTCACAGATAAAACCAGTTTTAGAAAGTTCGTGTTCTTCATGGGAGTTAAATGTCTTTTGATGTTGATCGACTGTAGCTCCGGATATATGAATGAAAGCTTTGTGATAGTAGAATGAACTTTGCTATCTTATATGCGACAGAAATGAGCAATATGTATACAGTCAAACCCATATATACTGTAGCTCTCTCCTTGTAAAGCGCCATGAATAGTTGTGAACGGAGTTTTATTAAATGTACGTTATTGCATTGCAAAGGATATTTAGTATCACTAAATCACGTGATTTTCGAGTGCTGAAACTGAAACGTGTGTAGAAATATAATTTTATTGTTTGAGATAATTCTATTCGGTGAATACTCGATTTTGTGCCAATTATTATAAAGGCTAACCTTAATAGTATAAAAATTCGCCACACAAGGAAGAAACAGAAATAATTCGAAGAATTTGATATTGAATTTTAAAATGTTTTTTTAAAAAGTAAAGCATTCAAACATAATTACTTCATAAATATCAAAGAACAAATGCCTTTTAAGTTTCCTATAAGAGTAAATTTTAATTTGTAGGGAAATGTCCTTCTCTCAACACATTTAGAAGTTGGTTAATGAGAAATGTATTGGTTTGCGACACAGTAAGAGTCTATTACTTTCAATGCATAGAAAGCAGTTTTTAAAGTAAATTGTGTCTAGCTCATCCTTTTATTCCACGGGGAATTCCATATTTTGAGTGTTTCACTTGTTGATTTGAGGATAGAAATGACAATGGAATTTTAAAACTCTGAAAAACAATGATTCTTTGAATTCGAAGGCACTATTTTTGTTTTTTAAATAGTCAGTCATGCAATAAAAATATTTTTAGTGAATACAAAAGCAGCAATCAACTGTAATTCAGTTCTATGCGTCAGTTTCGCTAGATGCAGATGACAGGATGCTATTTTCTCTAGTTATTCTAATGGAACATGAATTAGAAAAACAAAGCTATTGCGAGACATAAATTTACGCATTTTTTTTAAATTTTGTTGCGTAGTTTTCGGACGTATGCAACTTACAATTAGAAAACTTTATTCTTTTTTCTAATTTTATAATTTACATTAATATTATAGGAATTAGCGTTAAAATTTTTCCTCTCAAACTACTATTACTTGAATTTTTAAATTTTAAGTGATGAACATATTGGAAGCGCGCAAACTTTTAAAAATCAAATTCACAATTTATATAAAAAGGAGCAAATTTTTTATATGAACAAAGATGGATTTTCACTACAAGAAACAGAAGAAACGAAATTGTGTGTGTAAACTGTCTATTTGGACTTTGTTTATTAACAGGACTTATACTGGTGTAGTTTTTGTTAGCAGAGAGAGGAGAGCTTAAAGATATTTAAGGTCTTCCCTCTCTGCTACACCAGTATATATGGACTTTGTTTATTAATAGTACTATTAGACAGTATATTCGTAGAAATGTAAAACAATAAGGACATAATTTTGTTTTTTTTTCTTCTATTTACATTGAACTTCAAGTATTAGCACCAGGCATTTGGCTATCGTGTGACGGATACGTTTTTCATATAATAATAATAATAATAATAATAGTCATTATATATTAAAACAGGGAACTCGTATCTATATTGGAAGATAACTGATAACTCTCCATCTCAAATTAGTAGTTGCTTGCTCCTGTACATCATACTTTTCCTTTTAACAATGGAGTCGTGCCGGTCATTTCGGGAAATTTTTGAATTGAAAATAATGTAACCTTCTTCTGGTCCAACCAGAAGTCCGTATATGGTTAATCAAAGCCTCTTGCCCCTAAGGTTTCCATGTTTGGTTTCGGATTTCGTCTGTATAACTCCGTTTTCGAGATTAAGGAAAGACAGGCAGACGGACGACAGTGAAATGGGAATTTATAGGTCTATAATTTTTTCAATTTGCAGCCTAATAAGTGCATAATAGTAAACGTAAATTTAACAAACTATTTTTTTTAGGGTATTTCAATAACATGTTCATCAGAGACGTTTTGAATCTTTTTATCCTATATGTTTTGTAAATAAAGATGTAGATTTAATTTATCTGTTACTGTATGTTCTCGTTTAAAATCAAACATTAGGAAAATATTAGAATAAAAAATCTAAATTAAGATCAGTAGCTAAAGAACAGCTTAAACTATACGACAATTTTCAAAAAGTTCTAAGTTAGCGCCACTTCTCCTCTTGGTGTGCAGTCATTCTTGCTTCTGCGATTCTGTACATGCAGATGAAGCAATTTAGCTTGTACAGTATTATATTTGTGCGATCGCAATAAACCTCTGCTAGTAAGGTGATAGGTATATAAATAGTTATTCTGAAATATCCACATATTCGGAAAATATCTCAAAATGTACCCAGCTTATTGTATTAAAGATGCCGGTGAAAGGAAGATCTTTCGTTTGGTACGGCATCATTGTTTCTTCGGAATTACATAAAATTACATTCGCGAATTTCGCAGATTTTTAGTAAACTTCAAATACTTATACTATAATCCATTTATTCGACACGGTATAGAAAAGATTTGAATATCATTTTGGTTTTAAAATTTTGGTTATTAGCCAAAATTTTGAATCAGATAGGATTGACCTTTATAGACTACAAGTTATACAGTTCTTTTATATGTAAGTTAATCAAAACTCATTGTTCAATAACTTTTATATACTTAAAATAATACGATTCCTAGGTACAGTACATTTTACAGATAATTCAGTCTTGTTTAGTTATTAGCAAACTGTAAAGTATTTTAATGCGAATAATGTGAATAAATCGCGTCAAATCAAAAATTTTCGAATATGTCGATGAAATTCTATGGTGTCATCCTGTTAGTATGATCACAAAGATTTCATAAATTAGATTTTTTTAAAAATTGAGTAAAATAATAGTTTTATTGTTAAATCTCTCACATTTTGATTAATTCATAAAGGGTTCAATATACTACTGAAAATAATGTTAATTATAGCAAATAACAGAAATTAATCATAGTTTTCCTATAGTTTTTATAGATAAATATTATAACTAATTAAATTTTATATTTTTGATGTATTGATTGTGATTTAATTACTAATTTAGGAAATTTTATTTTAGGAACTCAATATAAGCATCCACACGGATTATATCTAGTGTTTCTTTTTAATAATATAACATTAAAAAAGAGAGACGAGAGATTGAAATCGTTAAATTGATTTGTTCTTAAGGAAAATTTAAATACCTACAAATGGTAATTGTTTATTATCTGGATAATATCTTTGAAAATACTTTTTATTTTATTTATTGTAATCGTGATTATAAGTGAGTTGTTAATAATTGTTTTGTATGAAAATTTATTCAAGATCGTTAGAAAATTTTCTAATTAATTTTATGGAATTTTTTTTTTATAAATTATTCAAATTAATTACTTACTTTTGATTTCTGTTTATTAATTTTAAGCATTAAACCTAATTTATTGAATTTTAATTCTGAATATAACCTGTAATAAACTGAATTTATGAAAAAAAAAGGAATATTTATTTTTATAATTAAGATTAATAACATTTCTTATCGTTTTTAATTAATTTTTAATTAAAAAATAATAAAATTTTTTAATAACAATTTAAATTTTTTTCCCTCGAATTTTAATTATAAATGCTAAAATCTGAAAAAATGTTTTTGATGTCGTGCGATTTAATTAACGTTAATTAAAAGAAAAATTTTAATTATTTTTCTTAGCCGATGAATCACTTTAAATCGTAAACACTTCAAATTTTAAGCGCACAGATTTATTAAACATGATTTTTTAAGCGTAATGTATCTTTTAATTATGTGTAGATTTAAATAAAATTTGAAAGATAACGTGTGATTATTGATTTTAAAAAAAAATTTCTGATCATTTTATTTTAGCTACTTTAAATACTTTATCTAAAAATGTTAAGTGTTGTAACAGCTGCTGTCTTTTATAAGTGTTCCACAGGTGTATCAGATTAATCCATATCACGTGTAACTGATATCTTTTCGTTGGCTATTAATCAAGAAATTGCGTTAACCAAACACGAAACAATTTCATATGATCCTTTTACATTCTTTGTATTATTGAAATATTTATTCTCTCAAATTTCATTTTTTTCTATTTTGTTAAATACTTCAAGGCCATCCAATCAGTATGAAGGGCTATCGAAAGCTTGATGTGAAGCCCAAGAGTAGAGTTGGCCTCTTCCCTATTTCTAAGAAAATGAAATACGTAGAATGTAAGTTTCTTTATTAATAGTCTTAAAGATTGTTAGTGAGAATAATATTAGGAAATAGTCGTTTTTACCCCTATAAATTAAGTATTCGAAAATCCTCGGCTCCCTCCCTCCACGGTTCTGGCAGTCGGAATGATTTGGTGGGCGTGTAAAAATATTTAACTACATTTTTATACAATATATTCACGTTTAATATTTTATAGAAATTTTCAAAAAAATTTCAAATACATTGGAATAGTATTTACTTTGAATTTTTCAAAAATTCTGTTTGTTTTGTTGTGTGAAAAGGATTTCTTGAAAATCCAATTTAATTTTAATTAAATGTTTGTTTTTGTTTACATAAAATCAATACCTATTGAAAACTTAAATAAAAATTTAAATAGATTCCGTTTAAATAATTTAAATAAAAGCTATTTAAATTAAACGCTTGTTCGCATCCTTAGAATTAGTGTTTTAACTACATTGAAAAAAATTCTTCTTTCTACATTTAAAACTTTTCTAAATGTAATTTTTGTTATGTACCGGGTGATTTGTAATTAAAATATCCTATTAAACACTTTCTAGAGATGTATATTAGAAGTCCAAATGCAACTAAATTTGATGACATTTTCTTATGCTAAAGACAAATTGTATTTTACGAAAGATTCACCACTGTGGCACTTTTCCGCGCTTCAAGCAACGAAAAGCGATTTTGTTTGTCGGGACACCTAAAAAATGTATTTTATTGTGGGCATGTTGCAAATTTGATAACCTTGACAGTACGTTGAGAACACTATACAAAATCAGTGATTGTCGGCTGTTGAATACATTGTTTATCTCCTTCAGGTTTTAATCTTTAGAATATAGAACACATTGAGCAGTATTCTCTGAAGTGTCTTTATACAAATAATGTTTATTACTTACAGCGCCAAAAATACCGTTGTGGCGAATTGGGTACTAAATTTTTACGTGTTTTGAAAGGGCCCCATGCCAAATTTAGTTAAAAGTTCAAATGAAATTATTTCTCTAAACAGTGAAAAGTATTGGCATAAACCAAATTCTAGTGAAACTTAGGTATAATCAAATGACTTATGCTTAAACTATAATCTCTAATGTAGCAGTTTTCAATCTTATCATGTCCACAGTTTATTCTTAACATTTCTTACTGATAATGATTTACATTGTTTAGATATAAAGTATTTTCTTTAACATTTTCTCCACTATCTCAAGAGTGAATATTCATAGTGATAAACTTCATTTTAATGGATGAAAGGATTTGTCTTCTGATATTTTAAAATAATCATTAGTGAAACTTTGTACTTACATTTTAAATATGCGTTGTTTAATAATCTTTATTATTGGCACCCTTTTGATATTCTAGCATATTGCCGACGAATAACTATCGTCTATTCGTCCCATCTCTTCCATTTGTCAATAGTTATAAAAATTCTGATTAGATTATCTCGACATGTTATCGGAACATATGCCATAGGGACAAATTCCGAAAAATCTAAATATTTCTATTGAAAAATATTCCGATTATCTAAGTAATTAGTTGAGATATACAAATCAAATACGATTGGGTGAACAGATGATAAAAAATGTTCAATAATTCTAACTAAATTACTTTTTATGGAATTATGAATTATTGAGGCAGTAGCTCTTGAAAACACATCTAATGCTGAGTAATATCAAATTTTACCAAAATGCTACCTCAGACCCGATTTTTGGTTTCTAACTTACGGCAAAACCAAAAGTTAAGAGGACCAGGAAGCAATTCCAATAATTTACAGTTGTACTAAGATATAAAATTTAAGAGTTCTTTTGTTAGTTGCTTTTTTTTTTTTTTTTTTAATTAGAGAAATTTAAGTTTAAAGCACACTAATACTAGCTCAAAAGTGAGATTGTGTGTGGCGCCATCTGTTATGAGATTTTATTTTAAAATAATTTTTATAGTATTATTTATATGAAGGCAAAAGGCTTAATTTTAAGGATTAGAGATGAGTTTAAGAAAAATTGTAAATGCAAATGAGTAATTTTAAGTCTGATATCAACACGACATATAACACGACTTTTTTTTTTATATCTCCCATCTGCATGACTTTTTAATTAACAAAATCTAATAGTCCTGTTGTATTGATTCCCCATTCTTAGAAATACCCCCTCCGCGAAGTTTCAAAATTTTTGATTTTATCCAGTCCTGAGATAATGCAAAATAGACGCCGACACATGCATACACAATTTTTAAGAGTTTTTTTTTTTTAAATACTTTTAGGCTCCTGGAAAGCCAAAACGTTGAAAATGCAAAAATAGGGAGGATCAACATTCCTTTTTTTCTCTATATTAAATTTACATATATATCCGTTAACAGCTGGGAAAGTAATAAAACATATAATAATAATAAAACATATCTGAAATTTATTATGATTATTATATTTCATATCTGAAATTTATTATGATTCATCAGTTGGCAAAAGCTGAATTACAGCATTGACAAAAGTTACACAACAAGAAGCAAGCGTTGGAATCCAATGAAGATAGAGTATTACAGCAAAGGGACAATTTCTTGTAGAACAACTATACTGTTTAAACTAAACGTTCCTTTTAGTTCCTTGTACAACCTCTTTGGTTGGATGCGTGTTGCAATGAGGCCTGGCATGGAGGTATACGCGTACATGTTATCCTACGACAGATTTTTTTTCATGCATGTTGCAACTACCGTCCCAGATCTCGCATTCGTAGACAGCCAAAGTTAGTGTTTCATTTGCAGATTGGGCAGATTAAGGAAGTGTGATTACTGGAAAACCCTACTGTGTGCAGCCAATTTTTTTGCTGGAAAATGATTGCTTTTTCACGACAGAGCTGCAAACAATACCTGAGGATTTTCTAAACTTACACGACTGTTTCGTTAGTATCCTTCGTATTACTACTAAGGGATGTTCGATTGACTTTGACCAAAACGCCAGCAATGGAAGCAATGTGCCACTTAATAATAAAGGCGGGATTGAAGCGCTAATTTCAAGACTTATCAATGGTCCTCCATATAGTTGTCCGTTCCCAAATAGAACCAGGATTCGTCACTAAAGAAAACTCTGCCGGTTTGCAGTCCACAGGACACCGTTTTAAACGAAGGCGATGGTCTTCATTTGCAATAGTTCGATGTTGGAGTGTTAAGGAGGCTTCCACCTGTTTCTGGATGGTTGAGAAAGCCATATCAACTGTTCTTACCTCAGACGATTATCTCTACTGGTAATCCGTTTGATGGTCCGCCGAATGTGTACCCTCGTATATCTACGGCGCAAACATCACCTTAGTCAAGTCTGAATGGTCCAGATTGAGATCGTTTAGACTATCCCGCTTGCCTCTGCTTTGTGATGCGGTCCTTTCTCAAACTATGTCAACAGTGAACGTCTGACTTCTAGATGTGCTTGGCATTTGAAGACTTCCCGATAACAGGTACTGAAAAATTCTGAACACAGTGAGCATCTTCGGTCCTTTTCTTTAAGATACTGGGATAGAGATTTTAAGGTCGTCCTAGTGGTTATTGCCTGTCTGATATATAGCTGTATGCGGAGTTTTGCAGTAATCGGACAATTCTATCTGGGTGCGTAACTTTTTTTTATTAATGTGTGTTTATAATTTAACAATAAATGGTATCCAGATACATTGTTGTATTTTATTTCCCATGTTTGTGATTGTCTAAGTATTGTACTTAGACTCATTTTAACATTTTAATAGGAAACCTCTTAACTGTTTACTAATTTACTAATTAATTACCGTCTTATAGTATTTTGTAAGGAATTAAATTATTCGTTAGATTGCGATTGCATGTTTAAATTTAATAAAATTATATTTTTAATAAAACGTAAAAATATATATTTTTTTTAAATTCCCAAATCTGTAGTTTTTTACAATTAGTAATGATTTTTAGTGACTTTTTTCAGTTTATTTTCAGTTATATTATTATTTTGTTGAAATCGCTGGGTATAATTTGTTTGCTGACAAAAAAAAAATCTCGGAATAAATCCAGATTTTTAGAATCCAGAGTTTTTAAATGCAACTATGAATAATATTCTTATTTTTAAAAATTCGTTGTAAGGAACAAAATATTTTTAATGGGAAATTTTAACAGGCCTGTGTAATCTTAAACTGTTCTGTCCTAAACCCACTGTAATCAAGTGCCTTCCTTCCGCATAGATTTATTTAGTTATTCTTAGTATTGGGAGAAATGAAATAAAAAAAAAAAAAACAGTTATTAATCTGTTTTTTAATTTTTAATATTAACGATTTGATTTTTTTTAAAAAACTTATTACAATTTAATCAAATAGCTAAAAATTTTGTTTTTAAAGATGTTTATTATAATTATTATTATTCTGAAAGAGAATTTTTGTAATAAGGAAGTTATCATCACCTTTTACATGAGTTAGGTCTATTATATAAAACTTTTAATTGGTGATACAATTTAAAACAATAAACATTAAATTACATTATTTAATCAGATAATAGCACAAATTATTCATAACTATTCGTAGACGTTAGTTTGAAAAGTAGACAGAACAGTTTCAGAAGATATAAATATTTTTGAAAAAGAATTTAAAGAGTAAATTAAAAATCTATAATGTTTTCTAATTAAAAGAATTTAGAATTTTCGAGCGATTAAATTTTTTTTTCAACGAAATTTTTATGAAATGTAAAACCTTTTTGTGTTAAAAAAATCCGCGTGAAGTTAATTGTTAAATCTTCGGGATATGTTTTTAAAATAGAATATAATAACACTTCCATATATAACCTATTTGCTTTTCACGTTTCAAATGTTTATTCTACCAGCAAATTTCTATTTTTGATATCTACAGCTGCTTAATTGTAAACGCAAATATTCTTTGTATAGAAGTGCCAGTAACTAAAACTAACGCGTTGTTATAATTTATGATTTAACAAATAGAAATAAAACAAATAGAAATAAAACATCAGTTACTGTACTTAAGTCATATTTAGATTATAATAATCTTTCGGATACATTTATATATAAAATTTACAAAATAAATGAGATTTCAGATATATATTTTTTAAAAATTCTTAAGTGAAAATAAAAGTACACTGTTGAATTTTTTCGAAGTACGGTATAATTAACTCTTCCATGAAAAAAGTATTAATCGTCTGATGTATTTTTCTATATTTAAAGATGCTCGATTTGTTTTATGTATTTTATTTGAATCGTTATGATTTTATTCTATATTATTTCACTTTTGTTTAATTGTTAGCTTTCATCATAGCCTATTAGATTATCACATCTATTAGGATTGTAATGATTTGATACGTCAGATGTGAAAATAGAATTATTATAAAGCATTACATCAAAGTATAAAAACGCCTCTTCTTCCTATAGTAAATTACGCATATGATTCATAACACTAACGTTCCATGTCCTGTGATGTCCTAATATACGGTCCCCAAGGCTTTCACAACGAAATTTTATTTTCCTTGTTATGCCATTATGCAGCCCTAATTAAGCGATAGTTTGAATAATTTTCGTCACGAATAAACTATCAGTGAAACGACGAGAATAAAATATACATTATTATTTTGCACATCATTAGCTTATACTTTAGTATCTAGTGTATTGCGGAAATGAAGTACTGTATGCCCATAGCTGAACCAGAAATTTTTAAATAGGTGGTGCGGAATGGAAACAATAGATTTTACGAAGTTTTTACTATTTGAGATACCCGGAAAAATTCTCCAGAAATGGTGGAAATCGACTTACTCTAGGAAAGGATTTAGGGAGCTGCTAGCTTAAAGCCTGCAACTCCGTAAGGAAAAAAAAATGCATAGGCTCGCCGGAAGCCTGCGAAGTTCACTTGTGGCCTGCATCCGGAAAAGTTTGCTCGTCACTGATTTAGAAGAGCATGTAAGCCTATATACAGTGTATTTCTAGTTTTATTCGGTATTATTGAAGTGAAAAAGCAACAGGCGATTAAGTAATAGTTGGTTATTTTTCTTTAATAAATTATCCAGGAAAAAGCAAATTATCATTAAATGCATCATTATTTACTTTCATAAGTTTTAAAGTTTATACAAGTAGTTTATAGCTTATTTTTTAAAATAATAATCGTACATAACGGACTGGATAAATTCCCCAAGAAATTCTGTAATTGAAATAAATTTTAAATTATCTGTCTTATAATGTATTTATTTTTAATAACGCAATGTTTTCGTAATCTTGCAGTTGATTACCTTTTTAACTTATTACAATTCTAATCGAAATGGAAATTACTGCAGGAAATTGTTCGATTTTTTTATTACTGTATTTGTATTTTCAATTTATTTCGGTCAGTACATATAAATTTATATCTAAAAGACATTTCCCGTAGTAGTTTTTCAATATTAAAAAGAAATGAAAAAAATTGAATTGTACTTCACTTTTTTCAACATAATTTCAACTTAATGATATTCAATTAGTAAAATATTCAAAAAAATAAATAAAAAAAAAACATTGTGAATTCTATGTCGAAAATGTTTTTAACTGTCTCAGAAAAGAATACCACATTGTTGTGATATACTTGGCTTATTTCTCTATTTTATGATTCAACTTTTGTTAAGAAATTTTACTTAAATATTAAAAATTATATGCAAAATATTAACACGAATAAAGTTGATCGAGAAATCGAAAGAGAAACCTCAATGACTAATCAACTTCTACAATACAAATCTGTGTAAATTGTAATATAATTAATTGTCTTCTAATTTGAAACAGTGTGTTTTTATCTGTTTATCTGTATTGCACAATGAAGCGCCTTCGTTAGACCCAGGCTTTACTTTACATCCATCTTTGAAGTGGAGCTGCTTCTTACTTTTGCCATTTTCCATTAATTGCGATGCGGAATCCAAAAATGCAATAAAAAATGGGGGTTTGTTTTCGGGATATAAGGTCGTTTCACGAGCACGCGCGACAAAGTGATATCGCATGAATCGCGCGACTTTGTCGTGTGATGTTTCACGGTCGCTAGCACGTCTTGTATGGGCTTATAGAATAGAGTTCGTTCTCAAAATTTAATGGATCGATTTTGATAAAACTTTGCCATTTTCCATTAATCGAAACGGGGACTCTAAAAATGTAATTTTGATCTATTTAAATGTAAAAAAAAATTCAGCAACGAATTGCTTAACTTTTCCGGTAACATTTAAAATTCTGGTGGCGCTATCTGTTATAATTCATTAAAAAAACTGTTTCTGCCATTTTATAATAATTAAAAATGTAAGCTTAATTTTGAGAGTAGGGACGGGCTTTATAAAAAAATTGTAAATGCTAATAACGAATAAAATCGTCATTAAGTCCACCTTACTCGAGATATGACACACAATTTGATTTTTTTTAAAAAACTTATTACAATTTAATCAAATAGCTAAAAATTTTGTTTTTAAAGATGTTTATTATAATTATTATTATTCTGAAAGAGAATTTTTGTAATAAGGAAGTTATCATCACCTTTTACATGAGTTAGGTCTATTATATAAAACTTTTAATTGGTGATACAATTTAAAACAATAAACATTAAATTACATTATTTAATCAGATAATAGCACAAATTATTCATAACTATTCGTAGACGTTAGTTTGAAAAGTAGACAGAACAGTTTCAGAAGATATAAATATTTTTGAAAAAGAATTTAAAGAGTAAATTAAAAATCTATAATGTTTTCTAATTAAAAGAATTTAGAATTTTCGAGCGATTAAATTTTTTTTTCAACGAAATTTTTATGAAATGTAAAACCTTTTTTGTGTTAAAAAAATCCGCGTGAAGTTAATTGTTAAATCTTCGGGATATGTTTTTAAAATAGAATATAATAACACTTCCATATATAACCTATTTGCTTTTCACGTTTCAAATGTTTATTCTACCAGCAAATTTCTATTTTTGATATCTACAGCTGCTTAATTGTAAACGCAAATATTCTTTGTATAGAAGTGCCAGTAACTAAAACTAACGCGTTGTTATAATTTATGATTTAACAAATAGAAATAAAACAAATAGAAATAAAACATCAGTTACTGTACTTAAGTCATATTTAGATTATAATAATCTTTCGG